>NC_087319.1:8593257-8896287 GCF_037043105.1 Vanessa tameamea | reverse complement strand
AACACGTGCAAGCTGTTCACGTCACTATACGTGATCCAACAAATTTAACCATAATTAGACTTATTCTCATGACCTACCAGTTTCTGTACTCTCCGTCACCTATATCGAATAGTTGTTGCAGAATAATGGATTTCATTGCAATGGATTGACAAAAAAAACACGAATTCAGTTTTCAGTTTTTATTAATTTTATAATTTTTATTCATTGTGTTTTTTTTAAAGGGCGCATTCAAAATTATATATTAAAGATGACATTTATTTAAACTAAAAAATATACATATATTTATACCGCACAAATAATTCAAAAAATAAGCGTGCTTAAAAGTGTATATAAATATTGCTCAATTGATTATGCTAATAAACTATTATCGAATTATTTATCAGTTAGATACATTTATGTATATAAGCAATTACATGCCCTAAACATATGTACAAAACCGTCTACTAAAAAGTCAAACTGATCAAAAACATATTATGTTTATATTTTAAAACATTTATATTTGCTTTGAACCTGAAACAAAACACTATATACTCTAAAGTTTCAGAAAAGTCAACATTATCTGGTATTCCTTGGAGACACTTCATTTCAAACTTAAAGTAATCCATTTTTAATGAAGTCGGAATATCTATGTATATATTATAGTTCTTATATTTGATTATCAATAATCATATTTATAATCAAACTCATAGGATGATGTACTTGATTTGGAAATACTGCGTTCTCTTCTCTTTGTCTTTGGGCTCGGCACGCACCAGCTGTGTGTATTATCACGTACGTGTCCTTTTGGTTCTGTATTTACTTTTTTACTTATCGGACACAGACTGTTTAATTTGATATACATTTTCTACCGGCTTTACCACTGTTTCCTTCCCTAGATCTGGTGGAATTGGAGTCTTACCTAGTAGATCAGCAATAAAATTAGCTCTTTCTATTTGATAGCCTCTCGCAATTTCAAAGCCTGTAAAAAAATACTACAACTGAACGAAATTCGTTTCAATTTAAACACTTGTAAAGTACACAATTTCTACTACTATTTATACTTTTTATTGCATCTTTAGCGGGAATCCCAACACGGTCCCGCAAATAACGGCAGACCATATAGCCCGTTCTGTTCAAACCGTGAGTGCAATGAACACCAATCAACCAATCTGAAATTAATTTAATCTATTTTTAATTAAATAATTACATTAGGGAATCATTAAACTAAGTTTTCATGATATTCTAAAGATGGACTATTATCAAAATTCAGTCAACAAATAATTTTATTTGAAGATCACCTCAAATACCCTCAAGAGATGAAAGCATTAAATCGAATACGTATTAAAAGATCAAACAATAAATCACCAAATCACTATAAGTATACCATCTCCAATTGAATTATCAGACAATGCCCGATCAATAAGTAAAATGGTCGTCGGGAAAAATAAACGGCGAGTTCATGTTTGTGTCTTCAAAATCGCACCGCAAACATCGGACGGGGGTCGTTGACTCTCACCCGCTCACACCCTACACGGGGTAGATATAGAAAGGGGTGGACGGGGTGAGCGGAAGCCGTGGCCGTGGTTTGACGCTTCCTCAGGAAGACCTTTGAAGTATGACGATAAATTCACACCCGACATAGCGCCGAGCAATCGTATTTACATATTTTATTTGTCCCAAAAGTTTTAATATTTAATGATACTTTAAAAAAATTAAAACTTTTTTATCGAATCGAGACAAGGTTTAAGTCCAATTAAGGGATAATATAAAATGAGTATCTAGGCCTTCAATCTCATTGGGTACACATCACGCGATTTTTAAAACCGTTATCCTCGTAAACAGCTTTTTAACACGATACAAATGTGGAGAAATGGAAGTTTGTTACAAAAAGTTCCCACATTGAACGAAATACGGAATACTAAAATAACATATTAATTTACTACAATAGATCTTAGGCGCTTTTATACCAGTTACCTAATTACCCACTCAAAATATTTAAGACTATAAATTGAAAGAATAAATATAATCTTACATTTATAAGGTTACATATAAATTTAATTGTTTATGTAACGTCATTTGAGAAAAAGAGGTTTTTTTTTTTAAAAAGAACAGTTTTGCATTAAATTTTATATTGTATGTACGATGATATAAGGAACTTATAAGAGTCAACTTGGAAAAAAAAGTTTGCTTCTTTTATTTCTAGAAACATGAGAAAATAAAAATTAATATGATTATTGCAAATATCTACATTATATATAAAAGTAAATGCAAAAGAATGTCGCTATGAATAGCACTAATATGTAGAAATCAGACGGTTAGTGCTAGTAAATGCAAAAGAATTACTGCAGATACTTTGTTTTTTCTTTCAAGATTATACAAACTTTTAGAAACGCTAAACACGTTTAATTTAAGTAACAAAGGTAACGTGTAAGACTTGAAAGAAAATATATTACAACCAAACAACAAAGTGAAGGAAAAGGTTTTATAATTAATTAATTATAACATTAAACAATTTTAAATATTTAGTCGTATGTACCTACTCCAACATCAGTTTATTCTTAAATTCGCTTCGATAACATCTCCGGCTACAAGGCATGCACATAGATAGGTGCGAGCATCTTGTTGCGGATCGATTGTCGACAATCAGTGCATACTGAGACAAGTCGATAGCGATACGGGAGAATGCGCCCACGCGCCGACCCCCTTACATCGTAATCGGCTTATTAGGACTTTACGACACGCATCTCAGATTATGATGTCTCGACTTAACAATACTTTTCACATCAATATTACAATAATTGCGCAAATATTTATTTTACAATAACAATAAAATAGAGAATTATATATAGTTTGTCCAACAATAACCAGCTTCGACTAATTGCGCGTCTCTTACACGCTACATTGCCTCATTCTCCTTGGCGCCACGCGTGGGCCGGGATGAGATGTTGACTGATTAGGTATTTAAAAGATAACTGTTGCACTACACGTTCTGTCATTCGGTATTTTTATGATGCACCGACGGTAAAATATTTGTGTTACATAACATTTATTTCAAAAATTCTCTCGATATAAAAATACCTTAACGAATAATAGTTGTTATCATCTATATTTATTTTATTGCCATATGTCACAATTTTATATCTTTTAACGTTCGTTATCACGTTCCCAATAATACTATCTCAGCTACATTTGTCACCGTGGCCCCCTTAGCCCGGAGTGCAACTTCGTCTACGACTATTTTATGTTTGAACAAAATGGACTGGTTCAAAGCAACGATATTTTTAGCTCCCATACTTACTTAAAGTGTTTTTCTAACAAACAAATTTGGCTTATTCACTGCAGAATAATTTGACGTAAAATTAGTACGACTTTAATAAATATGTTAAAAAATATTCAACGATTAGAAGCAAGTCATCTGTCTATGAAGGCACCATAGCTAATTAATCACTCTAGCAATGCTGAGAGTTGTGACAACTTCTGCCACACGCGTCAAATATTTTAAGTAAATAATTTTTCATTATATTTTATTGACGTTGACTTTTTATAAGTAACGTAAAATATATTATGATATTGATAAATTAAACTATATTTTAATATGAAAGCAAAGGCGAAAGCGGTTTGGCGAATGCGCCGATTAAGACCACCCTTGGTTAAACGAACGGTAGCGAGTGTAGTACATTCCCCGTGCTGCGATATCGTGTAAATCAGAACACGAGCGCGATTTGCGTGCGATAGCGCGTGAAATATGAATATCGTCGCATTACCGAGCCGGAGCGCCACGTCCTATTTCAATGTGTACTTATATTGCACCTCTAAAGCCCGAATGTACTTATTGGAAAACTTTTGCATAAACCAATATAAATATTTTCATTTCCTTAAATATATTAGTATATCTGCAGATGTTGAGCAAAATTCGTTTTCAATTACAAACATAAACATAATAACATTTAATGCAATGCATCGAAAAAAGCCTTTGACTCAGTATATGTGGCAAAAAAATTATATAAGATCGAACAAAGTGATGTGATAGAAAATAGAATAAGTGTCGATTTCAAACATAAAATAGAACAACATGACACATATCATGAGAGTTATATTAATCAATTCCAGTAACAACAATAGTATCTTATAAATAAAACAGATTAAACAACTCGATTCGGCCTATATTTAAGAAACTAGCGCTAACCATAGAAAACCAGTCTCTTAAAATACTCATCTCACTCAATCTACTTAGCGACACCGATAACTGGCCATTACAAATGAAAACGCCGACAGATACTTGTATGCTCACTATTAATTGAAACTACCCACGTAATCTAATAAAAGCTAGTTTTGGTGATCAAGACAAACAAGGGCGCCCATTCGTAATTAGAACTTAATGAACATTCTGAATATTGAGTTCGGCACCGTGAGAAGTTCGACGATAACCACGATTTGTGTCAATGTAATTAAAAGTGTAGCTGCCGATAATCTCAGACGTGTGGACCGAACTTACTAGTTTTGATTGCTATGACTTATTGACAAACCAATTGAACGAGAACTCCGACGCAGCCTTTTTATAATGGTGAGTGAGATGTCATTGAAGCTCTTTATTTGATAAACGCGTTATGCATTCCGAGTCGAAATCGTATCGAACTTTAATTGAAATCGTATGTTGTGTCCAGCATTAACGATAAGCTTTCAAATAGCTTTGATGATCACGTTACGTAAGAGATTAACACTGCAAATGAGATGGACAAGATTAATCTTTTCTTTATGATGACTGATGATATTAACAAAAATAAGGAACAGCCTGTAAATTTCCCACTGCTGGGCTAATGCCTCGTTTCCTTAAGAGTAGAATTTTTAGACAAAAGTTTCCTAACAATGCTTTCCTACATCGCCGAACACGAGACAAACTAATAATTAAAAATATTTTTTCTAGCAGTGGCACTTGCCTTGGTGTACAATACTGCGCTCATAGTATCTTGTCTTTTATTATATAAATTATATTGAATCAAATGACAGTCAAATACAAAAACATAAGATTCAATTGAAGGTAACTGTACAATCGTGATCACCGTGTATTTTAAGACGACATCGACAACAGAATAACAATTAGTGACTATAAAGGCTTAGCTCAATGACACTCTTTATGGTGGTCTTGTAAAGTAATACAATTAGGCAATGGGCGTGCATTAACACCTCACCGAAACTTCTCTCCCACGCAAGACATTTCTCCTTGTGAATCGTACCTACATCAAAGTATACAAATACAAATTATTTTTTCACTTTGCCATTGTCAGAATTTAGCCTCGAAAATAAGATTAGAAACGTTTCGAATACAATAATTTTAATTTATTAGGCATAACAAAAATAGTAGAAAAACAAACAAATTATTTTCTCATAAATTAATAAAATTATACAAAAATGGAAGAAGACTGTCCGATTCGGAATTTTAGGCATACTCATCTTTAATTGATAAATAAACAGATTGTTCCTAATGCCGTCGCACTTTTATCATTAAAAGGAATGTTCTCAAAAGTGCAGATGCATCTAAACGGAAGAACACCAATCAGCAGAAGACTACCTATCTATATCTTAAAGAAACCTTACCATCAAAAGATTCTTGTACAAACAAAACTTACCACCATTTATTTTTAGAAATTCGTCCACAGTATCCATAAACCTGGAAACAAAAGCGTGTTAATAATAAGATATATCTATGAAATAAGAAATTATCAGTTATAAATTATAAAGTACATAATATGTAACAGCAGTAAACTTAAATAGCTTAACTAATAAATGAATAAATCAACACATGAACGTAACGTTATCAGTAATCGAATATGATAATATATTACAAATGAGTATATGCACTAATGATCGTTATTATAAAATAAAAGCAATTTGCTGTGTAATTTTATTGCATTCCAACACTCGATAATACCTTGTTCCTAATAGTGAAACATCAATAAAACTTGGCGACGATGTAAAATGATATGTAACAACATCTCCGCCGTCGCATAATATTAAATTGAAATTTACAAAAATGTTAAAACTACGGCTCGCAGTCCAAAATGAAATATTATCTTGTATCGATCGCAGCGTGTCGCCATACTTTAATCGATTTTTTTACACCTAAAAACCGCATGATCAGTGGGCGTCCCAGAGTTACAAGGCGTTTCTGCCGACCGGTGGATTGCATTTCTGCCTATTTGGTGAATTATGTTTGTTTTCATCATAACAAATGTCTTTTATTTGATAGGAGAGGTGGCGCCGAATACCGTTTGGAATTTTCTTAAATGACGTCTAAGGGTGGTCCTTAAAGGATGCAAATTGATGGAACTTGTAACCAATAAATACAGCCTTTAGAATTTGAATATAAAGTTGCCTACTAGAGTTGTGATAATTGTGATTTGTCATGTAAAATAGTACAAATGTTCCCTCGAGTATTATAACAAACTTTTTCAAATTGTTAAGGTAAAATTTTAAGTTTGAACAAAACATTAACAATGATAAAAAAAAAATAACTTTATTAATCAACAAACAATCATAAAATTACCCGTGAAACTGTAAATTAAGATTGCTAGCTGTAGGAGGTTAAACAAAAGATCATTAACAAACAATTCTCAAGAACTTTAATCTTTACTCCAATAAGATTTACTAAACGAATCTATCCAAGACGTGTGGCGACTGGCGCCAAAGAGTAAACAATTTAATTATGCATAAAGTCACGATTCGACAAATTCATTGAAACCTGTATACGTCTTGCGTACAATCTTATAACTTAATTCCGAGAGCAGACCTTCCGACCAATTCCTTATTTAATGAGGAAACAAAGTTTGTGCTTTATGTTATTAAAATCTTAGAACCGCACTTTTTAGAGTCATTCAGAGAATTATTCTATTTATTATTTACTTCAATTTTTTTAAACAAATATTTACACACACTTATTTTTTGTTTTTCAACGTATGTTATATTTTCTAGTAACCAGGCTACAATTACTATAAACTTACTGCTATAACATTATTGTATAATTATAATTTGCCGTAACATTTACTTAGCACATATTTTGTGTCGTTATTATATAATTATTTAATTCGTGGCAAAGCCTGTACTTTACCACGAACTGCAATTAAAATAGTCTGCCGCAATACTACAATCGAAAATGAGTTTATTTTAATAATTATATTTATTTAAACATAATAACAATTCACTGCACTATTGAGATCAAAATCAAGATTGGATTAGTAAGGCCAAACTTTGAATTAAACTTTCTAAGCATTTCCTGACCAACCAACACGGACGTCATTATTTAAAAACTGTCAGAATTGTGTATTTTATTGCTCGGTCGGGTAGATCGAACCAACGTGAATTACATGCTTTCTTATTTAATATTAGTTGCGTCTTACGGTGTGTGATAATTTATATCTAGCGGCGTTATCTGTCGG
This sequence comes from Vanessa tameamea, assembly GCF_037043105.1. Classification (NCBI taxonomy): domain Eukaryota; kingdom Metazoa; phylum Arthropoda; class Insecta; order Lepidoptera; family Nymphalidae; genus Vanessa; species Vanessa tameamea. Next base: position 8,888,875 of record NC_087319.1, on the reverse strand, counting down.
TAGATCGCTCCCGAGTTATAATCCGGGTATTTTTCATGCGGCAAAGACCGTGCCTCTGCGTGGCGTTACTGGAAAATTTATTTAACTGCGAGAAACGTCGCTGCAATTATTATTACCTTTAACAACAGATGGGACCAGAACCTCCAGCGTCCGCGATCACACTTGCGTGCCCAAAGGTTTATAAGAGATATCATATGGCAAACTCAATACGATGTGCTATCAATGTGCGATCTCCAATGGGTAATCCAAGATATCCAATCAGTCACCAAGTGTGTGGGGTCTTTTTATAAATGAAACACGCACCATAAAAATACACAAGATAAAATTATGCTTCAGAAGGTCTAGTCAAGCAATTATACATTATTTTATAAAAAAATATTAGTCACCGCTGAACTTCATTCGTACTATATGATAAGTCGCATATCGACCTCGATTCTGTTTACATAAGACGTGATAATGTACGACTCCGACTTACATACCACTAACAATCTGATCTGATAGATGGAAGCATATTTTCACCCCTAACAAGAGACCTCACATAAGTGATAGGAGCGCATCCATCATGGTAGTGTACAACGTACACGTCGGTGCTCTACAAGCAAGTGGTCGAATCTGAGATAATAGGGGACATTTTGATACAACGCCAGATAAGGATGCAGATGGTTCCCATGCAATCCGGAGCGTCCTTAAAAGCAGAGACATGTATTGTAACAGTACCACGGGCCAAAGGTTGAACAAGAATATACTAAGAAAACAAACCGATTTCAAATTGACCTATTTAAAAATATACACACACAAATATATTTTAAATTATTTACATGATAAAATTACGAAATCAACACCAAGGTTCCTTGCCGTAAAGAATGGAGTCTACCTTAGGTCTATCTTTAGTCCATGTCTATAAAACAGTGTCTATTTTTAGTCAAACGACGTTTCATCGCATGGTTGAAATGAAACAAATATTGATATTACTTTAATTTACGTTTGTACTCGTAATGTAAGCGCGTAAATATAACGAGCTGGTCTCATTTTAACACGATGTTTAAAGAACATGATATGTGGAGATACAAAGTTATTACTGTTAACTGCCAACTAGTAGGCGCATCGTTACCACCTCAGGCGGTGAACTGTCGATACTCATATGAGATAAAAGATATAAATGATATAAGATGTAAGGCAAACAATCGTTTGAACTTGCTTACATTTTCAAATATTATTTTTGAAGTTATACTTATTTTTATGGCGTGTTATGGAAAAATGATGAGAGTGAATTTTTATGTTGGAATGATGAACGCGCTGATATTAAAAAATACATGATGAAGTTATTTTTCTTTAAACCGCCAATTAATTGTCGAAACGCTCGAAATAGACAATCTATGGTCGTAGATCGCATTTTAATAAATATCTAAATCACCCGTTTGTAATTTTTTTATAAAATACTAACTATATATGTACTCGGTATCTAGTTTGTAAATTGATTTTAATGCCACACTATCCTTTGACGGTGATTCTATGTAAATGAAAAGAAACACTCAAGCATTAAGAGCGGAAATATATATAAATCATCACGTTAAGAAGATATATATAATATACAATCGAAATACCTACATTTAATATTACATTTATTATAACCAGATAAATAAATAAATATATAATACAAAATCACTTTTTTTACTTTTAAGTTGATTGTTTCGTTTCAGAACTTATGTTAGATAACAATTTTACCGTAGTAGTTATTACTTGATTTTTTTTTACCTTATTTTCTGTTTTATAAAAACCGCAATATCACATGTACATACGACCACCCAACAACAAGTTTTCATTTTCCTTTTAGAACATTCCCACAAACTGTGACTCACGTGAAGTCGCATAAGTATTACGTGTTCACTACGAGCCTAGTAAGCTCATCTCAATTAGATGCAATGAATCAGTGCCTACAGATGACAATTGTTGGTTCCCAGAATAAGCATGCCTTTGCGGTTTATGACACTGCCTTAAATGGCACTCAAAAACAAACCGCTAAAAATAATGGTTTTAGTCAATCGCGGGCTGAATTATAAACACGAAATTGTTTTATATAAATATAAAAATATTTTAACAACTCACAATGAATTATACATCATCTACCAATTCATATATATGTCAAATTATATTTAAAAATATGTATAATTATGTTATGACGTATAAAAGTTTTCCTTAATATGTTTCCGATAAAGTGCCCAAGCAATTAAATTATACGTCCAAAAGGAAACTTTCTTTCGAAATTTAAACAGAAATAATACACATGCATTCGTCAGTTTATAAACATGTAGGATGTGCTCATTAATTAGCATCAAAAGCCGGCGCCAGTGATACATAAACCGCGGTACTAAATACTCAAAACATTAATCGTGAGTCATTTTTGTGATTAATTCAAGTGCGCGCACTTATGTCACGGAATATTAAATTATAACAATATTTAATACTCTGTACTTTTAAATAAATATCCTTATTATGAATTGACAATGAAGAACAAAAAAGAAATAAATACATGAAAATTAAGTTAAATTATTTATTTATTACCGTTTAATCAGAAACGGCTTGTAATTGTATCACTGCTGGGATTGGGCCAGCAATAATACATTTACTAGATACCTTCCTAGATACCTTAGATAGATTCCTTCATGAACACTATGACGCTTGCCCGTATTTGAACACAAATGCTTCGGTTAACATTCAGACGCTCTAATCATTGGAACATCTCGGCACAAAAAGTAAGAATTATTGAAATGGAAAATCAAAATTAATTGCAATACATATATGAATAACAATAAACTATAAACATTGTGAACATAACACTGAATATATTGGCATTATAGGCGTATGTTAATTTGATTATGGTAAATTTTGAAACATGTCCAACGGACCTAGCATTACACGACCAGAATAATTATTACGAACATTAAAACAAGATTATGCCCTAATCAATACATGTATTTGAACATGTTTCATAACCCGATTTTAATTAAGTCCCACAGGTCGGCGCGAGTAATTTCGTAAGGCTTACTGACAAGTCGAACTATGCACAATAATAAGATAACCAACTATAATAATACATATTTGTCCAATGTCTCAATTATTACATGTGTGGTCTATAAATGATTATATAGCAGCAATGTAATGAAAGGAAACTATAACATTGTCGGTATTAACATCGGTTATTACTTCGAATGAAACGCGGTAACCACTCGTAATGGGCACGTTACTATTATTATTATTACAGACATTATAGAGAGCCAACAGTTTGTTTCTTCAATAGATTAATTATTTTTATCGTCAAATAATACTAAATGTAAGATGAATCGAAGTATCCGTCGTATATTTAATATCTAAATCAAAGTTGTATAAGATTATAACGGGAACTGTCATACTTTTTGTATGACGTCTTAATCATAATTAAGGACTATCTTAAATATGTTTGACATCAATAGAAGCTTCTTGAAGCAATTAGAACGTCTGCTCAAATAAAAACAACATTTTTGGTTTTCCCATTGAAAACTTGATTTAATAAGTTAAAAATAGTAAAATGACTTAATACTGCTATGTCAAATTGTCTCGAGATAACTCTCAATCATGCGCTAATAGAATAACAAACAAAAAATATTAAAGAAAAAAAGCTTTAATGCGGATTTAGCGTGATCAGATGATACGGTATCCATTATATAAATATTGAAACATAATATGGCCGAATCGATACTTTTAATATCATCGAAAATATCGATGTTTTTACATCACATATCCGGCATCGCATTCTTTTGTGAATTGATAATGCATAAAAGATAATAAGTATTCATTAGCGGCGCGTAAATAAAATAAACTGACCCCTCAGAAATCCCTTTAGTCTTGAACCATAAAAATCTATTAATCTGACAATCCGTACTTCAACGGTGGTCACAATTTATAGTCGGCCTGATTGTTGGTACACGGGCTGGTTTGTAATGACGACATGATCGTGGACAGTCGACATGGAAAACAAGTAAAAATATAGCCGTGATAAATGAACAAACGGTCGAGGCACGCGAGCATCATTACGAGCGCGCACATGATCATCTTCGTCTCGTACAGTGAAAGGTCACCGCGGTGATATTACCACGATATCTCTACCTCGTTGTACTTTTCTCAATAATATCTATATTTATCTATATTAAAATATATAAATATATTTATCCAATAGGAAATTCTAAAACTTTTTATATTGTTTGTCGTTATTAAGCGCTTACTTTGAAGTAGCTATACGGGTGGCACATTTGTCGAAGCCTAACTGACAGACAGATGCGCGGCTCTCGGGCGCGATAACAGGGACGAAGTATCTGAGAAATACCGATGGTTATTTATGGCGAAGCTAGCCTTCGTCGTCGTGCAGCCTCTAACAAAAGACTAAACAAATGACCGAGATAATCTTCGAGTTAAAGCTCTTAGTTTAGGCAGGTGATAAAAATCTGATTAATACCACTGTTTGGTAAGCACATTTTTTAAATATTCAATTAAATAATTCAACATCACAAATTTGTAATTGAACTAGTTAATAATATAGTTTTTTTTTGTCATAACCGGTGAGACATATGTTGCTCGTAGGGCGACACGTACTAGAGACAAATGCCTTTCAAATTCCAAAAGGCATCAGTAAACGCGTGGGACGCAGACGCAGCGCGCCGCCAATGAACACAAGCGCTAGATGTGACCGGCTTCAATTGAATCTAAAGAGGTACCAGTGGTACCACTACACTACACTAGCTCTGAGCGTCTGTGGCCCTCAGGCGCGCCGACAACGCCCACGCATGCGCAGAGATTTATAACATTACCCATATTCGGCCTACGAACGGCGCCAATTCGACGCTTCAAATTAAAATCCGCGGCGAGTGCAAAAAGGGAACATAGGTTGTTGCATTGATCGATGTCTGAGTTGTTTGATTTATAGGGTAATATTATTACTTATTTTCTGAGAACATTGGATCAATAGTGAATTCTATAAATACAAAGATTAAAAATCTTGAAAGATGTACCGTACCTTCCACTGGTATATATATAATTTCGTACATAAATAAAATATTTAATAAGAATTAAATACAAAACTTAATAAAAAATTATCTTACATATTAACAATGTGCTGCGACGGTAGCTGGCGACCTGGTATTAAAATTTTCTTATACAGTACACCTTTGGATATCAGCTCCTACAGAAAAAAAAAATTACATTAACTTGACAATTTTACCCTTGAAATCGAAAAAAAAAAAACGTAAGAAAGACTTGATGACAGCATTTATATCGATTTTATCTTTATATTTTGACTTGCAAGCGGCAGTAATTAGATTATCTCCGCCATTTCCGGACGGTTGCTGATATAGACTTGATAGACGATCAGTGTCGGCGAGTGACGGCAAGCCAACGTCGTCAAAACCATTTTTTTATTAGAATTAAGTATCAGATAAGACGTCATTCTTATCGTTATAAATATCGTTAAACTTTTATTTTTTATTTAATAAGTAATTATAATAAGTATTATTTTCGTTACACTGCTTCTTTAGTCTGTAAATGGACAGCTAGGCTGTGCACACAGTGACATGACAGTGACTATCACAACTACAAAATATTATATTAATATGATTGCTAAAATAATATTTCAATTTATGTTCAACGCTGAGAACAAACCGAAACTAAATACTAAATAAACATAAAACAAGGAATGCAATCAATTCGTGTCTGGAAATAAAACTTGTAAACAAAATAATAATTTTACAATACGAAATATTAACAATGTACATTGTCGCTACTGTAGTAACTTTAACATATACTGAACAAACAATGTCCATAAAGCAAGCCAAAACAACGAAACATTAAAACTTTGATAGAGTGGATAACTGATGCTAGAAGTAATCACAAACAACGCTTTCGCAATAACGCAAAATATTTTACGTGTAACAACTCAGCTTGGGTCTAAATCATATGCAATAAGCGATAAATCAGTTAACTAGTTAAAGCTAAATATTCTTAAATAACAATACATAATGCAGACGTTTCAAATACATTGTTAAAACGTTTGAATTATATAAATGAAATGTTAACAATAGTCGAGACACCATTGATTCATGTAGTATTACTTGTAAATAAATATCTTATTCGATATAAAAATACGTTAAGATAAGGTAATAGGTAAATTATATCTTTAAAATGCTATAGTTTACTATTTGGGCTTTACTTAAATCCGAAATTTGTTGGTTCATGAAAAATTCGTTTACGATCGGATTATATTAGCAGATAAATGCACTGCAATCAGACATAGAAACGAACAAAGCATCGTAGTAGAAAATGTGACTTTCAATCGTAAAACTGAACATAACTTTATTGCTTCCCCGTAGTCTATTCTAGTATGGACCATACTGGGCAAGACGAGAATTTTACAAGCGCTATCTTAACAGCTAAAAATTGTTATCCTGTCTTGAGAGGTTGCTTTTACATATCCACTATAAACTTGCATAACTAACAAATCAGTACAAAATGTTATTCGAATGTTTAGTAAATTATATTATTAAGTATTATATAGCTACACAAAAAAGATTAACCGTAAAACGGTCATTTTTAAAAAAAAATCATAATAAACATTCCCAAATCTTCAATTATATATTTTCCAAATACCAAAAACAAATATGCATTCAAAAATAAAAATAAAGTAAGAAATACCGCTGGGTCGTAGTATTTCGCCGTATTAGTCAGGTCTATCACTGCTCCCAACTTTGGGATAGCTTTTAAAAGAGTTTTTATATCCCATCTGGAAAAGAAAAATATTTATGGAATGATATTTTTGATCTATAGAATAAATAATATCAAATATAATAACTTCAAAAATATATCATCCGACAAGTTTATGAAATATAACATTAAAAATACATCCAAAACTGTCATAAAAACTATTGTTAATGTTAAATCATGATTGATTAATGTTTTGTTTGTTTAAAAAATATACAATTTTTTTAATTAAATCTATTCTGTAGTCCTATTTACATGATGGTATCGACTTGTCGTCCTAACTGTGAGAAAATGGAATATAAAGGGCACCTGCGAGGGAGAAGCACTAACTTTTGCTCTATAATACAGATATATTCAATCACGAATGCGCGCCCCTCCACGTAAAATTAATATCGGTGTTGCATTAGATGAGTGAGTAACGCTCGTGCCTTCAATATGTCTTAGTGTGCATGAGACTACTAATTATAAAGACAGCAAAAAAATACAAATTACATGTTATATGCATATATAAGATTATTTTAATAAAATTAATCAATTTATACCTCTTGCACAGTTATCAAATCTATTAATTGAGCACCGTGAATAAAATTTGGTCAGAACAATTAAAACATAAAAACATTTGTCCACTCTCTCACTTTAGCCAATTTAGAAATTTCTTATGAAGCCTATTGATTTTTCATAATAATTCGTGGTATTTTCCGTTTTACAGTAGTTTTAAGCTTACGCGCAGGAAACTTGTTACGACTCAAAAGCAGGCTGAGCTTTAAACAAATACTACCCTATAAGTCTAGCCACTAAGCAACTGAATGTAGTGTAAATAAAACTATTATAATTTTGTGCATACTTACACAGGAAACCCATTGCTTTTCTGCACTCTCTGAAACAAGCAATATAAGAGCTATGATAAACTTTTACATTTCTGATAATTATTATGCTACATGGCGATGATTTTTGTATCATTAGTACATACCATCGTGGCTATAGACAATAGTACTTTGAAAATGCCGCACGTAGGCGACACGGCACTGATAAGAGACCTGATCAATCATCAACTAGCCCTACCTCACCGGTGTCGTTGACCTATGACGCTGTGGGCCACCTGATGGAATCAAGTTTAAGACGGGACATCCGAATTTCTAAATTAGTAAACCCGTAAACATCACTCTCTCCAGATATCGCTATGAAAACCCTAAACTAAGTAAATACAAAACTGTTCTAAGAAGTCAAACTTAATGTAAATATAAAAAAAAATAAACAAACGTTAGAATTTTAAATAACCATAATTTTCCATAAAACGTTGATCATAAATCCCAAAACCCATTTCTGTTGCACCGCAGGCAAAAATTTTTAGTTAAAAGTTTTCAATTTCGGACAAAATCGCCTTAAATAAAATGTCAGGTACCTAATAACAGGCTGTTATGGTGGCAATAATTTATCGGCAGTGTTGACAAGATTGAAAAAGATTATCAAATAAAAAATATTGACCGCCGAGGGGCGTGTTTAAAAGGGGTTAATTTTCAATTTGGATACGCTGGTGGTTTCGGTTTAAATTTAATATACAGTGAGTATAAATATTGCATATTGATTGCAGTATTGATTAACATTTCACGTGTTCAATTATATTACTACAGAACTTTGCCACGCAAAGTTATTATTGCCGATAATATATCCTTTCACATATCTTATACTAAAATAATTATCGCGTAAGCAGCATAAACAATATGGTTATTACGATTACCACAACAAAGCTTAGTCACTCGATTATCCAAATACTTAGTAATAATATTATTAACATATCGGTATAATCGTAATACCTGACGTATGTTTATATTGATTTATGTCTCGGTTAAACACTGAATAAATAATTATAAAACACAATAATATCAATGAATTTGTGGTATAATAAATTAATATTGTCCTCAGGCGGTCTTCAACCTATCGTGTGAACAGATTATAAATATAAAGTAAGCAGAGACTCCAAATAAAACCAATGATGTTATTATTTAAGGTGAATTTAAAATATAATATTCAATAATAAAGCTGTAAAACATTCTATAGTTAACTTAACCTTTAATGATCGTCTTATTTGACTACGTCGGAAGAAAAAGGACGGTTATAATTAGAACAATCATATGTATGTTGGTATGTTCATTCTATTTCTATATATCTCTTAGCTTCTTATCGGTTTTGCTTTTGAAATTAATGAATCGGTGTCATTACTTTTGTTACGTATGTCACATTAAATTGTGGATAAGTCTTGCGTACATATGTATACATGAAAGAAAGAAAAAATAAGAGTTCGAGTTTGATATATGTAAAACGAAAGCTTATTTCACAGATTCCGACAATGTTAACATTACATATATGTAGTCATTTGTCACGACACATGCACATATGTTTTAGTTTTGTTTATACCTATGAAAGATTACTTGTTAAGGAGACAAATATTATTTTTAGAGAATAATTGTTCTAAATGTATACTATATAGAAGTATGTCTACTAAAACTCGACAACCATTGCCTAGCTAACTGGAACACAGCAATAATCTAATGGTCAAAATTGAACCTACAACTTTCACATAACTGGGTGGCCTACGCCGTTGAGCTATTGAGGCTACATTACAACGATAATTTATGATAATTACGTAAATCAGATAAGATTGATTGAGCGAATTAACATAGGTTTTACTCACTCTTGAAAGATTTTTACTATTACTGTAATGTGGTACCATTATTTCAATACAAACCTAAGTCATACGTCTCCAGAGAACTATATTGGCAAAGAAATAATTTGTAAATTTAGAAGAAGAAACATTTCTAGAAACAATCAAGCCTGATTAGAAAGAAACATGAATAGATAGAAGCATGCCAGTGTTTGCAAATTTTCATAAAGAAATATTTAGGTATTCCATTTCATTGTTGGGCTACAAAATATAACTAGAAAGTAACAATATGATATTTGTAGTCGTGTAATATTAATCGTAACGATTATTGTGCGGCCATTTACAAGTCATGTGACAAATCAGAACGAAGAAAACGATGATAAAATTATCAACAATAGTCCTTAATAAATCGCTGATTACCGCTGACACAAACATACGACGCGACGACGCATTACTTGCATGTGTCGTGTAAGGCGATAAAAGTAAATTTGTCATTTTTACGACACACAACTTTACATCTGCAAACATGGAAAAGAAGTCACCACCTGCAGGTATAATTACAGTTTTATGCGGATAAATTAATTAAGATAAGACAGTATGCAAATTCGAGATGTTTACACGCATCGGCTCAACCTAGATTCACTTTAAAATATTTACTTAAAATATTTTCAAGCCTATTCCACTTGTATTTTAAATAGTAATCTCTCGTCTTAAGGAAAAGTTTTCTAAATAATTCGACTACCATTACCAAGAAATTACTCGTATGTTAATATGTACTAATAACAAAACTTACTAGAAACTACAATATAATATACTAAGCTTTGTACCATTAAATTAATATATCCTGTATTGAAATCAATGGAACGGAATGGATGGAACTGTTTTTTAATTTCTCAATCGGTAAAGTTTCAAATAAACGTACTTTACAGAAATCTAGTCTAGAAAAATATACTTACGACAATGTTATAAATTTACTAACAGTTCTCGTCGGAACACAATGCTTGTCGCTAACTCTATATAAAAATATTGATTTTACCACATAATAAATTAATATAGCTGGATTTTATTAGACCCTTATTGCAAGTAAAACAAACTGTAACATTTTTATCTACAATTTCAACTATGTTATTATGCTTATTATACTAGCCATTCTGCAACTAAAAAAAGCATATTATCATAATTGACCTTATTGAATAAGAAAGGAAACTAGCTGTATCGAAAACTTCATTTTCGTCCAACATTTATGAAAAAAAAAACAACCTTTTTTTTTATTGAAACCGAAAGTGATACAGACATTGTATTTAAAATAATCACATATTTCGTACGCCAAAATAAGACACGCCTCATAAAACATGCTGACATGACACAAAATCACGCTTTTGGGTGAGTCAACTTTAGATCAAAGTATTAAATTTCAATTGAACGGTATTCACAAAACAACACCGATCGAAAGCAAAACAGAATTTACTGTAAGACACGATATACAAACGGAATTTGTAACTCTAAACACTAGATCAAAGTTATCTTTTATTCTATAAAATATAATGTAGTTAAATAATACACATTCTGAATGATAAATTCTCATGTCATAACGACCACTAATTATTTGTATTCTTACATACGAATAATATCATCAGTAAAGAAAATTCACCAACACTGCAGTCTATAAATAATTTATAAATCTTGCGTTGACTCCAAAATGCAGTATCATCAGTCAGAATATGAAAGAATCCATAATTTTACTCCCGTTACTATAGAATTCATTTTAACACCATCCCATTGAATACGCATCCCAAGCTGCATTGCACGGTTGTGATACCTTTTTTCTACTGTGATCTGTTAGACCGTTTATTCGAATGGTAATGATGGCATAATTGACAGAGAGCAACTATTGTTTCCATTGTGTCATATTGATATTAGGGTTTTGTCGCCTTGTAATGGAGGGACTTTTGTTATTGTTTTAAATATCGTTAGTCGCTCTTTTCCCTTTTGACACCGATAGATTTCATGCGGTAGATTTAGAAAAGGTGGAGTTGTACCATTCAAATATTAATCTTACATGTTCAATAAGCCTAAATATTTGTCAAATGACATTACAAAAATATCGATAAGTAATGCTTGACGTGATGTCTCATAAATGATCATAGATGTCATATATTATATGACAATAGACGGACCTCGAACATGACCAATGCTCTTGTATTGTAATTAGTAATAAAAGTAAGTCATAAAATTTACAAGTTACGTAGTATAATGACTTAAGTAATAATTGGTGTCAACATAATTGATATGTGGCGACCATTTCATGCATGCGGGCCTTGTCAACGGTCGATACTCTTAAATCATATTTTACTGATTTCAAGTCAATTATTATTTCAAGAACATACGGGCTCCAATTAGAAAGTAAAAGTAAACGTATAGTCACAATTGTATGGATTAAACTAGATGCTAAATTATAACTCGTTCCTCGATCACTAAAACGATCATTCGATATATCCAGTAAAATTCTTCATAAACAACTAAAAGAAATGACCCGTAAAAATCGGATTCCGTTTTCGTTTCGATCGATTAATCGAATAAAAGCTAGTGGATCGGATGTCGGGGGCATTTATCGCGCCTAATTGCGACCACCGCGCCGAAAATCGGTTCTGAAACGAGTTGGGTGGAGTGATAGGCTTTAATGGCGTCCTTTAAAAGCATCCAAGCCTTTACTATAAGGGCGTTTATTTTATTAAAGATATTTTATTTCAAATATGTTATTTTAGGTTTTAGTTTTCTTCTTTTTAATACTTATAAAGACAACGTAATACCTAAGTATCAATGTATTCAGTTTGGAGACTTATGTTTATGCGTAAAAATTTAATTATTTAAACGAAGATATTTATTTGGCGTTACAGAGCTAAATCTGTTTAAATAAATTTAATAGCCGCTACCTTTAAAATCGTAACTTGTAACTTTATCTGAAATAACTTAATACATATGGTCAGTTTACCTGATATCATTTTTCGAGTGTTGCAAGATTGTGTTCCTTTATTTGCGTTACCGCACGTTTAAATCTCCAGTTTGGGTATTTTATACAATTGAAGTAAGATTTTTCTGTCAAATATGTAATTGAGAAATTAACATTAATAATAAATCTTTGATGAAAAAAAATTGACACATCATCGCTGAGCATATAGCTTTCGCCCCTCATATGATAGCAGAGTAACTGTTGGGTAAAAGCATGGGAAGGAGGATTGACGTCGGACAGACGACAGACCGTCAATGCCTGCCAAATTCTTTTTTCATACAGTATTAAAACGGCGCTAATGATCAAAAAAAACATTCAAGTCAACACCAATTGTATATTATTTGTGCTTATGTACATAAATTAACTTTAAAGTTCGCAAATGGAAATGTAAATGGAATTTTATTACGATGAATATTCGCATACCCGACAGCCCTGTCAGTTAATAACCACCAAATGTCTCTCGCAACAACTAAACCGTTTAAAAAAACGACGCGGTACACCCACCTTTCATTACCATTGAATTTTTGAAAACAGAACGATGAATAAAAAAATAATAATCGACCCATAGCAAAAATAATAAGGACAGCTTAATTAATTAAAGAAAATTGAAGATTAAACATATTTACTTCTTATTGGTGATTTTTCTTCAGGATACGCCTTTTGTATTAATTATATATTAAAAAATAACTTTACTAATAAACTAAAAAAATAATTATTGTTTTTTTGCAAGAGCCATTATTCAGTTTAATGTATAATTCCATGGTTTGAAATCAAAACAAGACGGTCAAGAAAGCTGATTACACGGTGCTCCCACGATCTCATGCCCTGGCGGCTCGAGAAGTACGAAACTTAGCGCGTACGTGTCAAAAGATGTAATTATGAAGAAATCCAATCAGCGGCCGCGCGAACCGGCGCAAGCGTCGACGTTGATTGAGCGATAAATTTATTGAAGATAAATCGCCTTATCGCGACAAATCAGTAGCCGATATACCCTTTTTAATACCAGAGCGGAAAGAACAAGGGCTAACAATTACGTTAATTACAACCACTAATGTACCCATCTATGTCTTCTTATTGAGTACCTAGCATAGGATAACTTATCGTATGAATGCCATTATATTGTTTTATTATAATTATTTAAATTTGACACAATATAAAAGACAATCAATTAAGTAATGTTTTTAACGAGTATTTTTTTATAATAATACATTAAATTTTATATCAATAAGTAGGTTGAGTACATAAAAAGAAAAACATAATTTATAAAAAAATATTTTATGAAGACCGTACAAGCGTGAGTTATAAGTATGTTGTGTTGCTTTCCATGACTCTGATATATCTTGCTGTCAATAATACCGAACCTACTTAAAAGCATCAGACAAGGAGATTTAATGGCAATGCTAAATATGAAAATACACTTATGAATATTCTCAGACAGATGAATCTCACCACGACTTTTGAAACACAATGCCTTCTTTGCACAGACGTTCAATATAATATGAAAATATTGTGTCCTTGTAGGCGTATTGATGGCGCCCTGAAACCGCGATATAAATTGTCATAATGTACATGAAAACGATGTTTTATTCGATGCCTCAAGGCGGTACATGGTGGGCATTCTTTATGTACCAACAAAAAAAAAAAAAGGAAAATATAGTATCTTAAAAATTAATCTATCCATAGTAAATTTCGTACCTTAACAAATCACATCGTTTCGTATTGTGCACCGTAGTTAATGTTAGCCCGGGGCGAGCATAGTACTAAACAGTCTGACTAATTAGACGCACTAGGCAACAAAGGGCATTCGTATGATCTAACGAATAGTAAGGAGAGACTTACTAGTAATATGAACCTTATGTTTATAGTGATAGGTTAAAGGGGATGATATTAGTGTGTGAGGCAAGTGTATTCAGTGCGACGTGCGATGGCGGCGTATGATAGGCCGCCCACGCGCAGGCGCCGCGCAGCGAAATTCGTGAGAAATGCTCCGGCGCCGCAGCCGACCAAACAACTTAAAGAGATAGCATGCTGTAGCAGACACATAATTAAAAATCGACTTACTAATAAAAGAATAATTATGATAAATTTAATTTTAATAATGTAATATAAGCGAAACAGAAGCTATAATAATAAAAGACTAAATAAAGACTAAATAATCTTGACTGGCTGTCTACTAACACAAAGCTTAGACTATAGCAATTTAAAATGTATGATTTATCTTCATTTCCAAAAGTAGAGGCGGCCACTAATAGGAAGTCTAAACAAATCTTTATAGAGATTAACACCAAACCCAAAGGTAGGTTAGGTATCATAAGTATTTCAATGATAATTTATATATTTCTCACTGTATACATTTTACTTTGAATTAATAAAAATATTTGTTTATTTGCATTTATTGTTCAAGTTAGTTATAAAATATAGCACTAGATTTAGAGGTCAAAAATTTCTAATTACAATTATAAAACTTACAATATGTCAACATAATAAATAAAGGCGTAGAGCACATAATAGGCAACACAAATAAATATTTATCTTAATCACGGATCTAACATACTATCATTTTTTTATTTTCGGTCCATCATAACATACGTAAAGAAGTACCTAATCAAATTGCACATTTAGAACTTATCATTAATTCACGCCCATATCTTTTAAAGCAGAAGATACGAAATACCACAAGTCAAATTAGGTATCGTAAAATAAAATAAGGTGTCAGCAAAATGATTTGGCAACTGTTTAGCGTTATAACACATTGTAAAATAAAATAATAAAATGGTATATGCGCCTTGTAATTTAAGATTATTCGGAATTTTGGTACCTACTTGAATAAAATGTGTACTTTTATGAAACATTTTAAGCCAAAGAAGCAATAACAACATTTTTGAAAATAAATGGACAATCAATAAAATTTTATTATTAAAAAAGGGTTAACGCTGTTCGTTATATTATAATAAATCTTTAAAAAAATATTATAACGTTACTCAGCGGGGAGAATCACGCACACTTTGGCTTTACTCTCAATTCAACATTCAGATAATTTACGGTCTATCTAAAGTGCAAATTTGTATTCAATCTCAGCAGAGAAATAGTTAATACTTTATTAAAAAGCAATTTCTCCGCAACGGGTTCGCACAGCATAAAATCAACATGCAGCAGGTTGCGAAACATGCAGTCGACATTCGGGGCGTGGCGACACACCTCTCTATTAATGTTCAGCCCCTCGCAGGTGTTGTCCTCATAGTAGTACCAGATGAAGAGGCCTCATTAAAACTGCTTTACATAATAACCTTGCAAGTTAGAATGGGTTTTAATTACAGTTGCAATCGTTCGCACCATATCGATCTTGTTATATTAGTCAGAATTAATTACTATAAAATATTGATTTAATTACTATAAGAAGCTTTGAATAATAGAATACATTCTTTTTTAACGGTAGTTACTGAACGTGACAAAACAGAAACAAGAAATGTAAAATAGTCTTAGTATACAGTTAAGATTTCAAACTCCAATTGATTATTTTTTTTCGTATCAATATACAAAATATAAACCAATAAATATACAATATAACTGTTCATAAACTTGTTCTTGTGTGCATGAACTGAAAGAGACATGAACGGGATCGAGAAGGCCGAAATCGAATAATTCAAACGCAACATTGGTATTACACCGTAGACGATTAGCCAAACAACAATATAGACGAAAGACAAGCAATTATCAAAATTTCATTTCAAATTAAATAGTAAGGAAATAGATATAATAAAGAAATTAAGATTTTTAACAGATAAACTCTGAATTATCGGTGATAAATTTACAAATCAACAAGCGTTATACGCGTGTAAATTAAATTATAAGATAAGAATTCAAGCAAAAGCCTTCGCGCTAACGATTAATATGATCGTTTGACCCCAACTTTTATCCGAAGTGAAGACCTAAGTAATAAAGATAAATTTACAAGGTAAACTAATGTTTAAAACGTAAGTAAAACAATATACACAACATTGTAACATATAAAAGGGTATGCTAATGTGACATAAATAGTTTTTAGAGAAATCTTTCTAGTTTTTGATACTGTTGCATATGAACACAACTTAGCGAAAGAAGACTGCGCAATAGTTCATTAGCCTTATTTCAGTTATAAGCATTAACAACTCACTCTATAGCTTATGGTGGAAGTTATGATTTACGAGGCGAACTTCTGGGATCATTTCGTATCTTACTAAATATGCATTTATGAATAGAACTATAAAACTTTGTATAATTGATGAATAATTTCATTAAGAATACATAGATTATGTGACGACGATCTCCAAACTTAATGCAGGTTAGCAATAAGCTGGCAAAGTGATAATAAAATGTGTTAATTAAAAAGAGATATACATATTTAGAGATGTTATAACATTTAATAATTTGGTTCAACATAACCTAATACTAAACTAGCTGAAACCGGTTTTAATAGTAAGCTTACTATATTATTTTTTTATTATACTGAAGACGTAATTGAAACATTTTGTAAATTTTTTTAACTAAATATGACCTATCCTTTTTATAATATTATATTTAACTTTTTACTATGTAAAAATATTTATGGATAAAAATTTACTTTTTGGTATGCAAGCACGATAAAATTATTAGTATTATAGAAGAAAGCTTTTGTATTGTAAAGCAGTTAAACATTATACAATACGGATTATACATTAAAAATATCAAATGAAAATACTCTTTATTATAAAATTATGAAAAATTCAATAAAAATCAATAATTCAATTTAATTTAATCAATTATGCATAAAATGATTAAAATATAAATGAAATTTAAATGCAAAGTAATAATTCTACATGCAAACAAACAACGTAATAACATAACTGTCTACGCTGATCACATAAAGATTCTTATATTTCGCTTTCCTCTGATAAAATCTCATTCGTTCCCATCTCTGCCACTTTAAAACATTGTAAATCAAAGGCGAATTCTCCCTGGACGTCTTCATTTGCATCGCCCAAAGCGTTCCAGTGACACTAACGACTCACAATCGAAAACAACAAAATTAAACTATCAATTTTTGTGTTCCGAAAAGAACCGTTTAAAAAAGAATATGAGAAAGTTATTAACGTCATAAATTTATATTCAATCACTATATATTTATATTTATTAACGTACGCACCGCTAATATCTGCTAATGTATGCATACGAAGTTAAAATCAATGTTTTCCAAATTAAAACGTTTTTGGTGAAGAAGACAATATAGTACACAAATAATTAGTGTAACTACTTTTATGTGCATTATTATATTTGTTCACATTAATAAAAAAGTTATAATATATTTATAAAATATAATACGTTATTCCCAAAAAAAACTTCGATTTTTAGAGACTTAGGTAATATTTAAAAAAAAAACTGCCTGCTTCAACATCTCTGTACCTAGAATTACACAATATCAAGACTTTACCGTTCCAATTATAAAATAATGAAATATATATATTGTGAGGACCAGACCCTTTATTTATCAAAATAATATACATATTTAATTTCTTAAAAGACAAGTTCTCTGTAACGTACCATATTCACGATTCTATCGTGTCTATTTTGTGTAAAATTTAACATATAGAAATACTTTTGTCAGACCACCTACAAACATAGGATTATTAACCTCACCGTTAATATTAAAACATAAATCGGTTAACTATTTAATAAGTTTGGAATGTAATAAAATAATCACGCCGTGTTGTCGCTTAATCACCGAGTGATATCTCATTTAAAGGGAGCTAATGAGAGGCGTAGATCACATTCGGTAATGGTGACACGAGGCTATTTATCAACACTTTCGATCCAAGACTTATGTCCGACTATTAAGGCATTCGTGTTGACATAATGGCCGGGCAAACAGAGTTAAACGTTACTATTATTCATTGACCGTTTAATGCTCACAGTATACTTATAGTTACTAAATAACAGACTGTATTAAATGCCGTCGTTTATTTATCACATACTCCTATTAGAATCAGAATAATTTAAAAAAAAATACAAGATGCGACACCTAAAATATACGTATCTATGTGTTTTACTTAAAACAAAAGTATAATAATTAAGCATTATAAAATTACGTTGTTAGTGACAAAATAAAAACTTTTACTTCATAACCTTAAGAAAAAACGTTTTATATATATAATGGTGCTAATCGATAAAAAGTAATCGTCATAACAATATGAATCATAATACAATATAATTTTTATATAGTTATCAAATAAACGAGTCCATAATATCTGTTATGCTTAAAGCTACATTAAAACATGTAATCGCATCCACGTTTAACTAGCATGCAAAAGACCACTGCATATTGTATGTTAAATGGTGTGCAATTAAAGGGAATGGCGCTTAATAAACACATTAAAGTGCAATATTAGGCGCGCGCGCAGAGCTGACGTGATTAAGAGGCTAAAACGTGGGAACATAGTGAAAGGGGACAGACAAAGAGAGCTCGTTGGCCAAATATACAATGAATACAAAATGCTGATCAAATATACTTCTTTCATATAGACCTATACAAACAAATTAAGTTCAGTAAGTATAGAACTGCTCCATTAAAAAGAAAACAAAAGAATCTTAAGACAATAAATTATAATAGATAGGTTCACTTTATGCAACAATATTAATAGTAGTTAGTGTTCAACTTAGTTCAGTGCTCTATTAAAGTACACGAAGCTTGCAGACAAACTCAATTGACAGCAGCCTCCGTCGTAGCCCGAGGGTCCCAAGTTTACAATCAATCTACGCTGCTATTGGAAGTGAAATTTAAAGACGATATTGGATAGCGATTCTTAGAAAATGTAATAAAATGCAGTCGCATCAATGATATCGCTACCATCGAAGCATTTTTAAATTCAAATATAGCAATAAAATAGAAACAGAATAAAAAAAGGAATGATTTCGCCTAAGGTCATTGTAAAGCATATTAAGAATATTCACATTACAAAAAGTCTTCCCACGGAAGAATAAGTGATCATGTTCTCTTAACAAAATGCTTGTTTAGTATTGCGCTGAATGTTGTCACATAGGTGAGTTCCAAACCCGACCGAGCCAATACGTTCACAAGATGCGTCCTAGTGGCGTTATCACAAAATATGATAGATCGTCGCTTGGTACGCGACGCTCTCCCACGCGACAGAACCGTGATTAATTATAATTCGAATTTTATTCAAAGTGAACAGCGGACAAACTACGATACCAATCAATAAACGGTTCCATACCGACGAAGCTATAGACATGATACCACAATTTACTGTTGGCGATAGCGCGTATGAAGACGTCAATACCAAAGTGAATAACTCGCTTAGATAGAAAGTTCCAGAACAATAGTAGCAACATTTTCATTGTGATAAAGATTTCTTTTAACAATAGCATAAAGCTAACCAATCACAATGTACCAAATGTTTCCTATTTGTGACGATTATAAAACCCTAAATGTTACAAAATTAGAAATAAAAAAGACTTGTAGCTTATATGTATATTTGTATGACGATGATGTTTAGTTATTGGAATATCTCTATAAATATTGTGTTACGGTTTTATAGAGATGAGCTAAATGTGTCTAGCCGTTACCCTCTCTACCACTGTATAAATTATATTAATGAAGTAATAACTGATGTATATTTAGTTATAAGTAAATATTACCTATAAGGGGCGGTCTAGATATACTAAACAGTCACTGTAATTGAATCACATCTTAAAGAGACTTAAAACACAAATAGGTCAGAAATAATAATAATATGATTGTTCTCAATGACTATTTTCTACTATTTTATACTTCACGCAATTAGAATTTTTATAGGATTTATTAATTGTCAATTTTCAACATTCTAAATCGGATATTCTATAATCGTAATATTTGCTGTATGTATTAATATTTTGAGGATCTTGTATTACGTACTGTGTATGGAGCTCGATATGATCTTAAAATTAAATAATTATATATGAAACTATTTTTATTATTGAATACGATGTTTCAACAAGAACTCGTTTTTTGATATGTATAAAAAAAACACTGTGTTATTTTAAGATTTTCATTTTTTTGTATCAAATCGGTAGTCTGACGAGCAAATGGGCAGGGGTCACCATCAACCATTGACGATGGCGTCGTAAGCGCTATTAACCATTCCTTGCGCCATCAACCTTGGGAAGTAAGATGTTATTTAATTTGTGCCTGTAGAATACGCTGGCTAAGTCACTCTTAAAACTGAAAAACTGTTTAACGGTAGAATATCTAATGAGTGGTTGGTGTCCACCTAGACGGGCTTGCACAAAGACTTACCACTAAGTAGCATTCGTCTAATTTATTTTCTTGTTGAAATCTGACTCCTTTTCCATTTAATCAAAGTAGGAATTATTTGTATAACCTAAAGTCTAATGTCTTATGAGTTTTCACTCGACTCCCTTAACATTTACTCTTTTAAAACGTCATGACGCTGAATAGTGTGAAGTAATAACATGTCCTTAAAACAACATAAATCATAGAGACGAGCTCACAAGCGCCACAAAGATCAAAACGACACGTATCCTCGTCTCATAGCACAATAAATAACCATCCAGTTTCCTTTCAAAGAGCGACCGAGGAGCAATAAGTCGCAGACGGGTCAAAGGTGAAGTGAATAAAAAACGGCCGACAATTAAATAGCGTTCTTGAAGGTTAATGAGCACAATAAATATGTTGTCGGCACCGCAGCTGCGGACAAACAAATGCATAGCTGTCACACGTGAGGAGGGTTTTAGACGTTCAGTACAGGGCTGAGTATCTTTATTTTTCTTATGACAATTTCGTAAACAGGCGATGATATTAGCAAATGTCTTTGTCCAATTCTTCTTTTTAAAGTTCTTATTATCTATATAATAATATTTAATAATCGTTACAACACCATATATCGTTTTTTAATTAAATTACTTGTTTATGCAAATTAAAACTGTAGATATACACGTTTAATAAATATATATTTTAAACATTAAATACATATTAGATATTTTTCCGCTTTCGACACACCCCTTATTACATATGTAGAAAGATGTCTTAAGTTGATTTTAGACGTTGATATATTCGTTAGCTAATTGTTTACAAGCCCTAAAGAACAGAGACACTGCTGTGTTCAAGAACCTGAGAAAAACCGAGAAATTTTTATTTTGATCGTATTTTATTGACACGATAGAAGAAAAATTAGATTAATAATAATAAATATAATTACAAAATAGATAAATCTATACTAATATTAAAAATGCGACAGTAACTCAGTCTGTTACCTCTTCACGCTAAAACCACTGAATTTATTAAGTTGAAATTTGTTATGGAGATAGTCCCAAGAAAGGAGATAGGGTACATTTTTTAATTCACCCTCACGAGGAAGTAAAATGTTGGGTGGCTTGCTTGCTAACAGTAAAGTTTTGTAAATTTCGCGCGGGTAAAGCCGCAGGTTCAGCTAGAAATTTACAAATATAATTTTCAATTTGCCTGTAACGAAATAAATAATAATGGCAAACACAAAAAAGGTTCGAAAGGTAAAAAAATGTCGAGTGAGAAATCTCCGCTAGTGTTATAAAACTGAGTTTGATTTGTTTATATAAACGCGCTTACATAGGAACCTAACAGTTCTATTTAAAAAAAAAACTACATTATAAAACTACTTGCCTTAAATATCCCGTGCTACCTATGATCCTACAGGTGAGGAGCAGTAACGTTTAACTCGGGTGAAATCACAGGAAGAAGCTAGTCAATATAAATAACCTCATTCTTGTTCAATTCGAAAATATCGTTCACACATCACATGCTCATCTACAATTTAGTACAATATATATATACAAAATATTTTGTAACAAATATTGTTGTTGCTTTAAAATGAACAAAAAGACCCAATCTCCCCTAGCAAATTTATCTTAAATGCCTGCAAGAGACGAAGACAAGCCTGCATTTGATTTATAATAAGGGGACAGTTAAGTAATACTGCAAAGAAAAGCATTTTGCAAAAGAGAACACTGAAAATATTTTGAGCGTCTTCATTTTTAATAAAAGTTTAGTAATCAAATGGAAAATTAATTCGGGAAATTTAAGTAAATCTATTGAATTATGGTCTCAGCGGGTAGCGCACGCTGCTGGCGCCTCAGGTCGGTCATCGGGATGAGGCTGCGTGAGCACCGACTATTATCAACCAGTTATTTTTACACATTTATACTGATACAATTGGATATGACTTTATTCTTAAAATATACATTTAAATTTTTATTAATAAATATACCTTTAAAATAAGTTGCCATATAAATTATTACGACGAAAATTCGTTTTAAATATAATGAGGAAGTCTGCATTGATAATTTAATTAGCATCAACATTGCAGCGACCATCTTTAAATAAACGAAAAAATGCATTACCATTGGCATCATTACTTTTGTTGTAATTTCACAAAGTTAAGCTAAATGCTTAGTGTGAATTAGACATAGCTTATGAGCGTTTAGGACTTTTCAACCTTAACAAGACTACTATCTCCCTCGATAAAGACCATAATCGCTATATTCGACAGCAATGTAAATTTGTCGACAGCAAAATCAACAAGGACGTATTAACAGGGACCGGAAGGTACAGGCAAACGTGGGTGTTCTTAGACGGTTATACTTTTTCAATATCAATATACTATATAAAACTCTTCCGTTACTGAGTGACTGACAGACAACGCACAGCCTGAACCACTGGACCTAGAGACTTGAAATTTGGCACACGTATACCTTGAGTATCCTAGAGGTGCACTAAGAAGGGATTTTTCAAAATTCCCTCGGGATAGGGAATAAATGGGATTTATATTTTCGAACCAAAGTAGCTCTATCTCTAGCTCTACTGATTAAAAATTAGTAAATACGTATTTAAGCGTTTCTTGATATTCTACTTCTGAGGGTGTAAAATAAGGGATGAAATTTTTTTATGGAAGTTCGTCATTTCTAAGCTAAAAACGTGAAACTTTATTTTTGGGATACTAATTAAAAGTGAGTAGATACATATTTAAGCGTTTCTGCATATTCAACCTCTAAGGAGTTTAATAGGGGTTGACATTTTTATATAGGTTAGTCTGGAAGTCCGTTATTTTTGAAGTTAGAAGCAAGAAATTTTATTTTTGTGCCACTGATTAAAAATGTATTGATACGTATTTAAGCGTTCCTAGATATTTTACGCCTAAGGGGAGAAATAGAGGTTGACATTTCTTATACAGGTTAGTCTGGAAGTCTGTCATTTTGAAGTTAGAAGCATGAAATTTTCTTTTTGGGATACCGATTAAAAATGTCTTGATTCGCATTTAAGCGTTTCTAGATATTTTACGCCAAGGGGGAAATTGGGTTAACATTCCGTATACAGGTAAGTCTGGAAGTCCGTCATTTTTGAAGTTAGAAGATAGAAATTTTATTTTTGGGATACCGATTAAAAATGAGTTCATAGGTATTTAAACGTCTCTGGATATTTTACGCCTGAGGAGGGAAATTGGGTTAACATTCCGTATACAGGTTAGTCTGGAAGTTCGTCATTTTTGAAGTTAGGATCTATGAAATACACACCAATGTCAACAAAGAGGTCTTACATTAACGTAATATTTTAAGTTAATTTGTAAATATATTCAATTATTCATATTCTACGCGAGCAACGCCACGGGTAACAGCTAGTAAGTAATAACTGACAATTGAAATTTGTAAATTAATAAAATAATTAGACAAATAATAAATATATATTTAAAAAAAATATTTATAAAAAAACATTGCAAGATTCCAAAAATTTATGACGCATAATACAAAACAACCGCAAGAATAAAAAAATTATCTGCTACTTCTATTCTATTGTAGCGGAACGTGTGTGTCGAGTTCATTTTTCGCGCCTACGTGTTGAGTGGCTGTTTGTTTAAAGTGTTTATTCATCCCACGAAAAGCTCGCGACTGGATTATACTTTTGTAAAATTATCACGACAGACGTATATTTTGTTACATAAAATGTATTTCTTAAAAAAAGTATCATAAAGACGTAATGTTATCAAATACCTATTGCAATCGAAATCACAATAATCTGATTTTATTTTGTTATTAAATATATATAGCACAATATCTTTATAGACCCAAAATATTATTTATGCACATATTCTTGTATTAAATTCAGTAATACACATAGACAGTATATTGACATAATATACTGACCGAGTAACTAGAAATCGGAAAACAAAGTCCAAATAATACGAAGTTGCACTTAAGTACCAGTACCTTCCAGTGGCTAAACGAAACGCCGCCCTCTGTTTTAGAAGACGAAAGCAAACAATACGAAGATAGTGGACAAACAAATGTAAATGACCGAAATGTGAACGTCATGTTTGGCATTCCCATAAAGCAACGTTAACACGTCATTAGAGGTAATGATGGCGTGATTACAGGTGGGGCGGGAGATAGGCAGATGATCGCCTGCTTACTGTGTGGTCTTGCGCGCCTCTATAAACAAATAAGGACTCATATCCACGTGCCAAGGATACCCGTTCCATAGTATAATCATTTGTATCACTTTCTTCTAATCCATAAATCACCCGACCACGTTTTATTTCATTACATTACATTTCTAAACGATTTTAATATGACAGATTATTTATAGATTGTAATAGGTTTATGTCTATTTAAAGAAAATATATTCGAAGATTTGAATGTATTGGTAAATTCAAATAATTAAAAAATAATATAGTGGATGACTTTAGATAATATCTAGGGTATAGAACATGGGTTGCATATGAATGTGAATATATGGAGCAACAAACCCAGGTGGATCATCTAAAATTGAAAAAACTTCTCATAAAAATAAATATAAAATGGTTCTTTATGAACAACTTTTTAGGCCAAATCAATTACTTTTTATTTGTCTAAATTAAAAAAAAAGATATAAAAAGCATAGCTTTTCATTATTTGAACACTCTTTAACTTAACTAGTTGGTGGTCCTACAAAAGCCGCCGCCTAACGACCGCCGGCTACACAATAGCGTAACACACAACCAGGCCTATCGTTACTAGCAGTGCCAATAATATTTCGTGGTGTAATTGGTTAGCGCGTGCAACCAACGACCATCGTTGATTGAACACATAAACCACCCACGAACTGCGCTTGTCATTTCCACTATAAGGATACCGCATTAAGAGAATAATATTGAAGCGAGTCCACGATAGTAATCTTAAATTTTTACTTACTGATGTAGACTGCAGCAAATTTTGGTTGTTAATTTGTAAAACACATCAAGATCCAATTATCGTTTGACCTTAATAATAGAACTGGAATAACCAACATGTTAAACTACGTCAATAATAAAAGAGAACATGCTCATCTCAGTCAGTAATTCAATAGTCATGCCCAATAAATTTTAATAACAATCGTTTTATGACGACAGAAAATTCCAGCAATCTCAATAAGATTCGATTTAGGTAATAGCTTATGAATAGACACATAAAATTAAGCGTTATATTTTTGTATAAAACCAACAGTATAAAAAAAGCGAATATAATATATCTTTATCTATATTACAGGCAACAACTTATTTTAGGGTGACGCAAATTAGCTTTGATAAGCCAAATTCGTTCAACCGAACATCCGTCACGGTTGGTATCCCGTAAACTCAATCAGCGATTTTCCATACAAGCCCCTGATAAAACTTAGTCTGAATACTTTGAATTTATTAATTGGTTTGTCTTATAATCATATATTCATTTTCTTTTGACGATAAATGTTAACCCCTACTTAACACTGACTAATAAAGAACTAAATACAAAAACCCTAATTAATTCGAGCCATAATTTTTATATGAATCGCATTGAGAGCGAACTCGCCACAACGACCATCGTATCATAATCTGAAGGCATTCATGACATCATGATTTAAAAAACAATAATTTTACTACAATCTACGACATCGAATATATAACATAGCATATACTCTTCCAGTATCAGATTGTTTAAATGACAAATGATGAAACCAACATCGCATTACCAATTTAAACCATAATATTGGAAAAAATACTAAATGAAACCAAGTCTAACGGTCATTTTAGCACTTCATTAACCGGGTATATAATTTTTTTTAAAGCCAAAACCATTATAAAGTTACAGTCATTTATTCAAAACCACAAATTAAATTGACTAAATGATACCCTGAACGCAGTACGGAAGTTTGACAAGATATAAATTACAGACTACCTTGTCCACGACACAATAGCTGTCTAGGGATACACATCATTTTTGCGCATAATTGAGGTGTAATGTCGCATACAATTTAACAACAATTGAGTAACCGAAAGATTCTACTACAAATGGACCTCCTAAGGTGTTTAACAAAAAAACTACTACATTAGAAAGTCGCTTGCCGTTTACGTTGAATATATGTATATTTTTTTCAGTCAAGACAGGGAAATTTATTGCAATTAGTATAAAGAAAACCTGTAGAAAATATCATACAAAAATATTTCGTTATCGTATGTTACATCATCCAGTACAATTTTATCAAAGGAAAGGTTGGCACAAGCTAAGTAATCTTTCAAAGGACTCCGTTAGACCGGACATCACCGAACAAACTAGCGTGGAAGAATGAGTGAATTCGGCGTCTACGTCATTACTAACGCTCGATCAGTTTCTTAGTTAATTACGTGTTCCTTTACAGACTGATGAATATTTAAAATGATCGAAGAGAGGGGAACTTATTCGACCCTTCTTTAATAAGGACGAGGCGAGAATGTTTTTAGTTTTGAATTTTACGAGCATGTAACGTTATATCATTACGTGTCGATAAACGATAAATAAATGTACGTATTCGGCTTTCGCTATTGACCTAATAGAATGAGAGCACGATATCGGGCGTCATTACTTACTACCCAGTGTTCCCAAGCCTGTCGTGCCGTTTTATGACTTTTTTATTTGGTTTGATTGCTGGAAACGCAACACCACTGTCCGATTCAGATTTCAATACCGATACAACACAGTGGTATACAAAAATATTTAGAAGCTTGCTTTAAATGCACGACGCAAAAAATTGATAAAAATATCCCGTTGCGTAAAATATATATTAAAAATTAATATAATAATATAACGTAATTAGTATTTTTTTTTAATTTATTATTGTCTCTTGTTACAGTAGTCAGCTTATTAATAATTTTGTATTATTTCGAAAATAATGTTATTATTGTACAATATATTAAATACAATCAACACTGCAACAGTAAAGAGACTCAAGTGCGATATAATAAGTCCAAAAAGAGTATATTTGAAATAATAATAATTAATCGAATAAGTTATACCTTTTAAAATTATTTTAGAATGCCAGAACTAGCGCTAACGCGCTTTACAATTCATATCAGTAAATAAAATATTAGAAATATAAAAACAACCACTAACACACACATTTATATAACTCAGCCTTAACTGGACAAAATGACAAAAAAACAAAGAGCACAATAAGAAAAGAGCAATATTTATAACTTTATAAGACATCTTCGTGTGCGTGCATAATGGAATCGTCTGATCAATGTCGTTGTACCAATTGTGGCCTGTGCTAGAGGTGATATCGTAAAAGTACATTGCGAAAGAAAATATTGTTATTGTCATGCATCAAAGACGTATTTAGCTGATTGACACAAAGTGTTTAGTCTGGCCTGGTGGCTGCGAGAACGCTTAAGCTGATGAAAGTCAAAACACTCGTAAAAAATGTTTATCGATTGTAGTACTTTGGCAGCGAGAATTATTTTTTATCTCGCTCATAAATTTCATATCCATGTTACCACCTTAATGCTATTGGATATTATCTCGTTGCTATTTATGATCACCAATATAATGTCGGATATTTAACATCAACGAATTAAGATATGATTTATTGATTAATTCAATTTTTACACAAACATTTTAAACATTGATGAAAACAAAAATTATGTGAGAAATGAAAAATATAGAATCATTTTAAATTATAAGAAACCTAATCTTGGTAGTAAATAACAATAAAAACACTTGCATAGCTGAGTTATATCAAATTACACCTACCGATTGCCATTACGGTAATATCCCTTTATAATTCAAACTAAACAAAACATGAAAATTTATGATCAGATCCCGTTGAATAAAGGAACGGAATCAAAGCGCCACAGATACGAAAGAAGGGTTATATCTTTAGAAAAAAACATCAAAAGATGTAGAGATAAAGAAGAACCTACTATTCAAAGAGCACAGTATGAGGCACCCGCTTTATCAAATACAGGGTTAATCCTTACGAAGTCGGGACAGTTCCCTTCATAGAGGACAAATGTTTTGACACGTCGGTAAGCAAATAGAGGATAGATTTAGAAACAGGATTATTATGATCTTTTTATGAGCAATTGCGTTAAAAACTTAACCTCTTATCATTTCAAGTAAACTTAACACACGTTGCTTTAAATCTTAAACATTACCATTACATAACAACTTTATCAACGTCTCAATTACCGGAGGCAGTAGAATACCGAAATCTTAAGACTCTTTAAGCTGTATAATTGTCCCACATGCTCCATTTAACTCCGTGGTAAGATCAAAAGCCGGTCCGCAGACTAATACACCAAGGTATTCGCCCCTAATACAAGAATACGAATACAATAACGGTAATTATATTTTTATAATGGTATTAATAATGAGATATTAATAAAAATATAAGAATTTAGATGAAAAATGTATCGGAATTAGTTTCTATTTCCAAAATATTAAATAATTATATAATATTAAATATTTATATTAGATAAATAAAATCTAGCTGATTCTCGACATGCCATATTAAACCTATTCTATGTTGATCGTGCTGTGCCAAAATCCTTCAACAAAGGTGCAAAAACAACTTTACCTTTGTAAATAAATCGGATGAACGATACACATACAATAAGTCGCATGTTCATATATTTGTATAGCATTTTAAACAAAAATTTTGTACAAATTACATAACATTAAATTTAAAATTAAGCAAAAGAAATCATAGTCATGCAAATTATTTTATTTTATACCATATAGGTTTTGCCATGGCTAAGGCAGCAAAGCAACGATTTTAAAAGTTTTTATAATAGATTTAACAAACTATAATGAAATAAAGATATAAATCAATAATTTTGAATAATCCCATAATGTCATGTCATGTAATTTTGAAGATTACTCAGAGCTAATAGACGGACAGACAAAAGTAAAATAAATATTTGTTTTGAATTAATCAACTGGCAAATGGCCATATTAACTTGTAAACATTTTTTAAATTATTATTAAAAATAGTACAGCCCTTGGAAGTTATTCACAATGGCTGCGATTCAGTGATGGCACGCATGCAATCTACACCGCGTGCTCGCCCGCAATCCAACCTGAATTGTAAGGGTCCTTATTGGCAGACGCGGCATTGTGACTAGCCATAGTCACTTTATCTTTTATGAGCCACGAAATTTTGTAAGGAATTCCTGAACGATTCAATATATGTATAGAAATATGTATTATAATTTTGATTTGATATGATATGACAAATATTAAATATTCTGTAAAAACAAACTAGCAACTCACCGCAGAATACGATCGTGAAATTTCAGAATGTCATGTGGGACATCAATTATGATAAATAATTATAACATTTAATGGATACGTATGCAAATAACGCAAATAAGTTCTAATAGAATAGATTTAAAATAACTTTAACAACAGAGATACCGTGGGAAATGATTCTTAAACGACTCTCCAAAATAGCAGAATTACTAATCACAAAACTCATTTTTAATCTAGCCGAGCGTGAATGGATTATTTAATAAAAAATGGTTATTTACTGTTATTATTAATTTCAGTGTACGAAATATATGTATTTTTTTTTTTATTTATATTTTAAACAGAACGCCTTTATTGTTTTATTGCAGTGCCAGCCAACTTAGCTAAGTCGCTAATTCTGCTGAAGAAAATATAATAATTATCCCTTATCAAGGGGGATAAACGGTAGTACAGTAGATGCAAATGCTATGCATAACAAATTAACACAAATCGGAGGCTCTGTGTTTGTCATCTAACTGTGATACGGTCAAGTGAACGCCCAAGTTTTACAGTTAAGCAAACATATATTGTGAGTACTTATACGCCAATAATGCGTTTCATTGCGGCGTGCCTTTGCTAATGTAGGTGCAAATGCTTCTAATTCAAGCACAGACTCATTCTATTAACCAAATGGCGATAAGTTTTCAATGTTTTCCCTCGATCCTCTAATCTACACCAATAGTGCTTTTGTTGTAACCTAAAGTGATGTAGGTAGGTCTATATTTCTTAACAAATTACTTACTAGTTAATTTCAATTATTAAACAACTGTACTAATGGATAGGTTGCTGGTTAATTTTACAATTCGCTGAATATTTGCAAATAAATTGCCGTACCTGTGAGTTACCTTGACAAACTATGAAAAATATTAAATTCTTACACTTAATAGAATATTATGATTTCTTGAAATGTTTGAAAAATTTAAATAACCATTTCAATCTCATACATCAATTCAAATTTAAAGTCACATATCGCCATCTGTTGAAATATAAGTTTATTGTTTGCTTACATAATCATAGACATAATAATACCAGAATGTTCCTGTAGATGGCAGTGACAAGAAAATGTAATGCTTATTATTTGTATCTATACCTTAAGAAAACTAGATGGCGCTTATTACTCATTATAAATTTTTAAAATAATTTAATTTTTACGTATACCGACATAATTATTGCAAAACCAAATTTGCTAAATAAGTCTACATGCAAGAACTCAGTTTTAGAGGTTTTATACCCTGGTTTTTTGAATTTCGTAACTGCTCTAAATTTTCTACTTCGACAATAATTAAGTTGCGTCTTGGCCATAACTGCAGCCCTCATTTTCTATCAAAAATCCGGATTCGGGACCACTCTTTATGTGAATGTGGCCTTGATGAGGGCACCCTTGAACATATTTTCTTTGATTGCACCAGATTTCCTGTTTCACTGTATGATGTTCTTCCTCCTACTTTCCCTCGCCCTTTCAACATGTCCTGTATTTTGTCTTCTTCAGAAATCTCTATTATAACTATTTTATTTAAGTATATTGAAAGATATAACATTAAACTTTAAATAAGTTTAAGTATATATTATTTATATAATAAGTATATTTATGTAGGTAGTTTTATTATTTTGTATTTTAGTGGGTGTTGGTGCTGGTATATTATATTGTGATGTCCCATTTGTTTTAGATCGTGCTACTGGTCATTTGGTAAAAAGAAAAAGTGCTGTTTCAAGCAACCACATGTATTTTTCAACCCTGACACTGGCAGAATTGTCCACATATTGACAGAAGCCATAAACATAATAAATAATAATAATAGAGAATTTATTGAAAGTTTAATAGGTGTTACAGTAATTACATTAAAGGTTGAGTCCCCTAGATTTCAAGCCTCGTTAGTAGAATTTCTATTAATTTATATGTCTCATAAGTCTCAAAGTATAATCTATTTGTTATAATAATCAAATATGTTGTTATAAAAACTGATCTAAGCTATCAATTTAAAACCCCTCAATGTAAAAACATAAAATAAAAAAACAACATTTTTTTTTAATTAATGTGAGATTACAATTTTGATTACCGCTCCAAATTTTAACAAGCTTTAGTTTTATTTGTTTTAAAAAATCATTTAACACGAACTGTTGTTCAAGTTTTATCTTAAAAATTTTAATTATAATTACTTTACCAGCAATATACTTTTGAATTATGCCTGTAGTCAACTCGCTTTTAAATGATTCTACTGTCACACATCAATACCTACTTTGAATTAATGCGAAATTAATAAAGAAAACCTAACGAATTATATATTTCTAATATATTTATATTATAATGGATCCATATGTGATCCTAATTCTGTTATATATCATATTTATAAATAAAAATCAATCTCTTTGACTTGAATATACAGTCTTCTACCAAATTATCAACTGTTTTATGAACTAAACATGAATTATGAAAATATAAACAGTAACACTTGACAAAGTTTACCAATTTTTATTTAATAGACTATTAGTTTGAATCTTAGCTATAAAAATTTTCACTTACCGTATGTAATGGTACTTTAAAGCATATAATCCTTGTTCCATCAATGACTTTACCAAGGGCTTTGTATTGTATCCATCTAAAAAGAAAATAATGTGAATCCAAGTCACTATTTATATTTTGATTTACAATATAGTCGTACCTGTCAGGGATTTGTTTCGCCATTTTTTCATTAAATGAACTCGATATTTATAATTAATTATTGTGCATGTACTAAAAGTTCTTATTCTTTATTTAAATGTTTAAATCCACCAACACAAATATATAACCTCTATAGTCCATATTAATATCAACTGTCAAGTCAATTGTGTAGTTTATTTTATTGTACCAACAAATAATCTGTATTTTGCCAATGCCACCTACAATAGAAAAAGCACGAAGAAGTTAGATCGGAACGGTCGAGAGAAAAATAAAAACAATTTAATTTTGAAGATAAGCAAAATAAGAGTAAATTCCTTGTTAATCTTAATCTTGTTGATGTTAAAGAGATAAATTATAAATAATTGTTAAAATAAAAACTATATGTATATTATAAAATGTGAAACTCACTTGAATTATTCACAACTTCATTTTATAATAATTAATTTATATAAAAAATACCAAATGGCCTAAAACAACCATTCAACATTTATAGGATGATTTAGGAAGGAGAATGTCAAAAATAGTTTGAAGTAGTTGTGTTATTATCAGTTCTGAGTTTTTTATTCTCAAGCAAAAACTCTACTCTACGGTAGCCATCTATATTTGAAGCCATAAGATCATTAAATATATATTTGATGAAGCTATTTATCTCGAAAAAAACAACTATAAGACTGACTAGACATGACTGCACTGTAAGACTGTTAACACTGTCTCCTCGTTCAGACAGCGAGTGCTCACGAACTCTTATTTTCGCTAAGTGAGTTGGTACCCACGAAAGTCCATAACCAAGTAGTGGAAGTTACCCAACAGTTAGCATGCCTGTGATGCGAAAACCAATGTCAATTCAGAATCACTATCGATAGTAATAAGCTATGGTTAGAAAGTCAATTGACTAGATAATACAAAGCATGTTTAATTAAAAGGAAAAAATTTCCACGAAGCTGTACAATATGAACAATGTCGTATCACTGCATTGGAGTATATTACAAAAATTATTAACGGGCAATTGGATATCGTGGGTGGCTGCTAAGCTGAACTGAATGAGCCTTGAGACTTTTTCTTTGAAAAGTCTGATGGGGAGAGAGAGAAGATGATATCTAACTCTTATTGATCTACAAGTTTGCAAATACATATACATCGGAATACCTCGGAAGAATACTCAGCGGTTCCTTTTTTGACTAAATAACGGAAGTAAGCAAAATGATGTAAGACATAATGCTATGAAAGTAACTGATATGATAGTAAAGTATACTAATCGAGCAGTAAAGACTATATACGACTAGTAAAGACAATTCAAATATTTGTTCCGAAAATCAACTTCAAAGGGAGCAAGTAAATGCCTACTTTTCATTATGATTTTTGCCGATGTTGACGGTAGGTCTGTATGAATTATAATTTGAAGAACTCTTGTGAGGTATAAAAATAAGGATAACAATTTGTGTCCCATAAGATTGCAGAACAAATTATTTCATAAAAATCTAAGCTTCATCGTTAAAGCTACATATTAAAGGAGTAAAGGAAAGCTGAATTCCCCAGGCCTCGAATCTTATAAGCTATTTAAGGTATATCGAAACTCAGAAAAAAAGGTCATTCATTACATCGGTTGATTTTTTTAAGTTGGGTACAGAATGGGAAAAGAGGATTCAGTGATTCACAAACATGAATTTAACTAAAGTTTTCTCTTCGGAAATTAGTTAGGTATCTTTTATTTACGTCAAAAACTCAGGACATTCCTTCTATGTCGTAAAATGTGTGTAAGGGAAATGTAAGTGGCGTTATCCTTACTTAAATTTCAATTAGGCTCTGTTTTAATGTAACAGCTCATCATCAGCAGTAGGCAATTGCGAGCATTTATAGCTGGTTTTATTGTTGATATAAATGGTCTTGGATCAGCATCATCAGCAGGTCCTGATTTGACCATGTCTGCAACAGTCAAGACATTGGATCCTAAGTAAAAGGTATATTTCCATAGGCAAGGACATATAAAAAAAAATGCGGTAACCTCTCAATGTAATAATTAACGATCTGTTTTCAATTAATTTGAAGAATGGATCTGGATCATCCCGCAAAATATGTATTTTTAATCATAGACCTTATCTTTAGAAATGTAATTATACCATAAATTTTTAAATTTAGATTTAATCAACATTGTTTGAGCTGATGGATTAGCAGGTGAATAGTTAATAATAATTATTTTTATAGTAAAGTTGTTAGAAATACATTTGGCCTGAACATCGACAGGACATTTTCTTGCATTGTTCTTGTAACCAATTTTTGGAAGAGAAATAGATCAGATAGAATCAGGTTCAGGCGAAATATCATTGTTTATTTTTAAAGTTTTAATCGAATTGAAAAATAAATGAGTATATACAAAGAAATTACCACAATCAATGACCACAATATACTATGTTAATTACATCCAACTGACAAAAATAAACTTAATGTATTTTATTCTACATAATATATTATTTATACATATTCAATGTTTTAATCATTAAAAAATCCTTCATTCTATTGGAATCTTGATCGTTTATAAAGCGATTATACTATTTTTCCACACAAATGCCAATGACAATGTTGTCAAAGTGACGTTGATGTTCGATTTTTAAATCAACAATTCAACATTAATGAGTTTAATGAGTTAATCAGATCATATTGTTATTACAATGAAAGTTTTAAATTTGAATAGTTGGATATAATTTAATGGCAAATTGGTCAGTGAAACTTCCAGACAAAACTTTTTTTACTTAAAATATAATTAATGATGATCTAACTTTTCTTAATTATTTCTACTTACCTTTCATCATTAATATTAAATAGAAAATAGATTTAATCAAATGTTTTTAATAAACAAATATTGTAAATTATGCACACGTGGATTGAAATAAATATTTTGTTATACGTTGCTATAGAAACACTATGAAAAGAAAATTTAATTTGGTTGAAAATATCGATTCCAGTGGACAAGGCAATAAATTTGAGGGTTGTTCCTCGGAGACTGACAAAAAATACAAAATGTTTAAAAATACTATTTGGTATAATTTATTACTGAATGCAGAGAAAACTTGTTTAAAGGATGAACAAATTAAAAAGATTCATTACAAATTTGATGATGGGAAGGAAATGGTTGAAGAATACAATGTTGACACAAAAGTTTTGCTTAGGAGAACTTGGAAAATGAAGGGAAAACTGGGAGGAGAGGGTAAATGGTCTGTAGAATTAGGTGACCCTATTCCTGAAACAACAACAAATGCTGACTCTATTGCTATTATTGAAAGTAAAGATCAAGTAAGTTAATTACCAAACTTGAATTTTAATTTATTTGATCCATACTAATATCATAAAGTATATTATAAAGAGATAAAATTTGAGTTTGTTGGTATGTACATACTGATTGGTAATCTCTACAACTAATGATTCAATTCTAAAGTATTTTCACTTGCTATAGATTATATTATTCCCTGGGTGCCATTGGGTATCAATTATATTTATATCATATTTTTTTCTTAATTAATTATTGCACCCGTGAAAATCTCGGGTTTTGCAATGTCAGTATGTTACGATAGCATGCTAGAAGACAGGAGTTTAAATGTCATTTCTATGTAAATTTAAAATGATTTATCATTTTAAGATATGATAAATTGTGATTATTAGGGTATTATTATTATTGTTGGTGGTGTTGGAAATGTTATTAGGGAACAACAAAAAGGTTTAAAAAAAAAATTATAATTATAACATATTTTTTTATTTGCTTTTAGCCGGTTTTGCTAAAACGGAATACAAGGGTTAATATAGAGTGGAGGATAAGAAATCTACCTTATCCCATAGAAACATATTCTATAAAAGCTCAAAATGATGATAAGTCCATTGTTATTAGTACTTCCAATAAGAAGTACTACAAAAAACTGGATGTGCCTGAATTAGTGAGATTAGGTTTGCCAATAGAGCAAATGAATATTGATGCTACTCACAAATACAATACACTTATCATTACAGTAAGTAAGTTTTTATTTTAAAATACTGTATACTTTTATTATATAAATTATTTATGGAACAATGATATTACTAAATAACATTTATTTTGTTTCTTTATTGTGAATGGTATATAGGTCTAGAGGACATATTTAATTTTAATATAAATTAATTTATTTTGTCACTAAGAGACTTATAGCAAGTTTTGTTGGTCTGCAGTTTATGGTGTATTATGGCTGTTTCTTCTTTTACGAGGAAATTAGTAGATAATGGTCCATGCATAATAATTTGTTAGTGTATCTTAACAATTAATTGTAGCTGCTAAGGGCTATAATTACCAGGTAACTTTATTTTAACAATTATTTTGTTGCAGTATAAGAAGCCACAGGAATTGTTGAATATGGATAAAGAGTGGTTTGAAGAGTTGAACAAAATCAAACCTATTAAAGATATACCAAATGAGTGTAAAACACAATAGATTTAAACATAAGAATTTAATGAAGTTTACATACATAAGTTAAATAAAAAGTTCAGTTTTATAATAGATTTATTATTTTAGTTTTCTTATAACAATATTGAGTCTCTTAATCACTATCGTCCATCACTAAAGCTTTAGCTTGTTCCTTTAATGCTTCTTCACTTTCTTCTTTGTCTAATAATCCTCTAGATTTCAGATACTCTCCATATTGTTTAGGTATACCCATAAATGTTTTTATCTTAGAACGTATCTGTTTCCAAGTTTCTTGATAATAATTCTTTTTGTCTCTTGCCATTGCTTTGTAATCATGCCCATATTTATCCAATAGATATGTTATATATTCAACTTGCCCTTTGGGCAGCCTAGAAATATAAATATGAAATAATTATTACTATAACTACATACTAAGTATCAATAATTTTTTTATAGAGAAAAGACTCATGATAAATTTACATAATAGATATTTAAAGTATAGGATATTTTAACACTTTCGAGAGACAGTACTGTCTGTACTAGCTACAATAGCTAAGTAATTATTAAAATATCTATAGACATTGCTGTTCCAGAAAGTTTTAAATAGTTATGTTAATTTCATTAACTGTAAAATACTTAAAAAAATTAATATACTAATGAAATAAAGATATAAATATTCATTCACATACATAATATTATGTATTTTTTATTAACGGCTCCAAAAAAATCAGACTATTTACAGTAGTTGAGAGATATAGTTTTAAGAAAGAGGAGGCAAAACATTACATTACATCTGAGTACTTGGAATAGTGCTTTTTTATAAATTTAATGTTGCTTAAAATTACACAAACATGTAAAATAATATATATTAAAAGTGACTTACATGAATTTTCGTTCCCTCGGGGCTTTTGCTACTTTTTCTAATGTTTCTGCTACTCGTATTTTGGGAGGAACTCGTTTTACTGTCTCTTCCTCTTCTTCGGTATCAGATTCACCATTCTTTACAATTTGTTTAGCTATACGTAGTTGTTCTTGTTTAAAATTAGGTATTTTAATAGCCTTATTTGGATCATTAGCAAGTCCCATTTCACGAAGGTTACGATATGAAGATTTTTTGTGATTCCATGCTTCTTTAATTACTTGACTGAAAAAAAATTAGGTATCAATTCTTTTAAAAATGTAGATTTGATGATTTATGATTTGATATGTCGGAAATAATACCATTTTACATCGCCTGTACTTTTTTGTTTTAGGTGCATTCTCTTTCTATTAAGTTTATGTAAATACTTTTTCTTTCGATGCTGCTTTTTTACTTTCATTTTAAGTAATGTTTTATATATTTATTATTGAAAAATAAACACTTGCAATGCTTTGTTATACGTCAAAATTAAGGTTAACTAACAAGAACAAGACAATTGACAGATGATAAAGTATACCGATACAGAAGTCCACGTGCTCTTGACATTTTAAAAAATAACAATATTTTGAAAAAAGGCAATGAATCTCATCGTTGTCAGCCACCCAGTTATTGATATTTAAATATTTCATCCATCAAAAAAAACAAAAAATACCGTACCGTTTAATACAGTTTTTCTGTTTAAGCCTTTATTCTATTGTTTAATGATCAGATTTTTTTGTGGGATAAATATACGCTGAAAATATTTAATATAATTTAACATTGTACTAAATTTTTATGCACTTTCGAATTGGAGGCAGCTGCTAGTTCAATTGTAACGAAAATAGATGTACATTTTAAACGAATCAAAGATTTAGATTCGATACATCACAATTTAAAAAAATCTGGAGATTATTAATATTTATTTTGCTTGTATAAATAATTTAGTAAAAGAAGGTGAAGAAAGAGTAAAAAAATACAAGTCACATTTTTATGAAAAAAAAAACCCAAAACTGGACCAATCCAACTCAAAAAAGACACTTTTGCGCCTTCATCATCAAAGTTTGTCGTATCTCCTCGCTTTGAGAAGATTCCTTGCCTTGTTACTAGCTAGTATTTTTAGTATTGGCTAGTATTGGGATATTTGCCGTCGATATTTTGAGCGTCCTTCAGTTCCACGATGAATTAGAAGATAAAACTAAATTGGCATCTAAAAAGCTTTGTTTACTCAGCAAGATGAGATAGTTCATTACGGTGGCCCATCGCATAAATCTATGCAAGACACAAATTCGGTCTCACATGGACTCTCACCTCTGGGCGAGAACTACTCAGTACCTTCCTTCAATTTGACCGTACTCAACGTAGAGGATCTCGATTTGTCCATGATCAAGCTATTCCCGACCTGCATTTGCTTCGATCATTTGGCTTCTACCGCATTTTTCACGGGGAACGTCGCGTGGAATTGTTTGGGTTATTCTCGGCCACTGAATTTCACCTCAGGACATCGCCTCAAAATTTTAAATTTCTTCCGCACCTCCTGAATGTCCCTAAGTCCAGTAATCCAAATAACAGCGTGATTTTTAAAGCATTTTCATCCTCGTACAACCATTCCGTGGAACCAACTATTGCCGGCGACTTGGGAACCTCTGAGCAAAATCCTACTTATTTGCAATCACTTGCAAGCGCCCCGGTCCATGTCCATGTCCGTGTCCATCAGGTGGGTATACTTTTACCACCTATAATATAAAAAAATAAATAAAAAATTTATTGTAGATCGTAATAAATAAAAAAGTTAATTTCTGAACTGTAACATCTGAAACTGACAACATTAAATGTCAATTTGTCAGAAGAAAGAAATTGAGTTGGTGTTTCCTTTAGCCATTAAGGTTACGTTTACCACTGCCTGCCAAATTCAAACATGAATAAAACGGGAGCTACTCGGTATCAAAAGTTTTTGAAAGCTGAGAAGGCCAAAACAAAATTAAAAGGAAAGAAAGATAAAGAACTGCCCAAAGGTACTAATGTTACGAAAACAAATTTTAAAGTAAAAAAAATAGTCTTAAAAGAGCAACTTAAAAAGCATGGTCAGAATGAAGCATTATCGAACCGAAAACTAAATTTAAAGGAGCTATTATGTCGACTGAACCATTTTAATACCCACTCGCGAACTGATGCACTCGATGGAGTAAAAGAGCTTATAACACAACATCCAGAAGTCTTAGAGCAACATTTGGGAGACTTGATTCATGGAATAACGATGTTAATTTTAAATATAGAAAAAGTGGTATGTATATTCAATCATTGTTGCTATTATAATTATATAAAAATAAGTTTTATTTCTTAATTGAATATTTTTTCTAGGTGAGACAGCAGGCACTAAAAGTTCTGCACTTAATTCTTTCTAATGTATCTGCAGAGAAACTGGAACCATTTTTTGATATAATGTCAACTTACTTGAGAAGTGCCATGACACATGTTGACAGTAGAATTCAGGAAGACTCACTTTTCTTCCTAGATATACTGTTGGCATGCATTCCTTTAAGAGTTGCTGAAGATTTCCATAAAATAACACCAAACTTTTTGGATATGATATCAAAACAAAGAATTGATGCAAAACCTGGTAGAACATTGACCGTCAACTTAAGCAGCCAAATTACAAGTGTTAAATGGAGAGTTAAAGTTTTTCAACGTTTGCAAGAGTTTTTGCAAAAGTATGCTATATATAAGGAAATTCAACAAGTAGAAAGAACTAATTATAATAATGGTAATAACTTACATTCCTTCAAACCGAATCAATCTAATTATTATCCATTATTTAATCCAATTTATATATCAAATTGCAACATGTCATGTTTTTCTGCGAAAACTTCAGACTTGCAGGTTGATGAAGTAGAAAAATTTAAAGAATACACTGAAACTTTAATTCCATTACTTTTTGCAACATGGCTTGAGGCATGTCCCAATAGGAAGTCTGATGCCAATTTTGATATGGTCATCAATGAAGAAACAGCTTTGTTATTAAGATATATTCTGCAAGTTATTAATTTGATAAGATCCTTTGTAAAGTATTATAAGGATAAATATCCGAGTTCAGATATTGATATCACATTTTCCCAAAAGTATAAGTTTCTGTTTAGCCAACACTTTCTTAACTCTTTTCCTTATATTACAAATATTAGATACAAAAAATTGTCAAAGAATATTAGTCCTGATGATGAAGTGATCAATGATCCAAAATTAATAACAGAAAACTTAGAAATATGTCATCTCTTCATTATGTTAAACACTAACTTAAATTTAAAAAATCAGAATTGTGACATATCTGTTGTACTTAAATATATTGAAAAAATATTTAATCAAAATATTGACAGTAAAATTAACAATATTGTTATAAATATAATGCATTCATTATTTTCTGCTGAAATTACTGGCTGGACAAAGACAACATCAGTTCTAGATAATTTGTTCAGAAAAATAATTTGGATATATTTCAATAAAAGTATGTCGGATATATCTAAGCAAGAAATATTTACATTGCTGTGTAAAATTGCATTAACGGAAAAGTTAT
This sequence comes from Vanessa tameamea, assembly GCF_037043105.1. NCBI lineage: Eukaryota > Metazoa > Arthropoda > Insecta > Lepidoptera > Nymphalidae > Vanessa > Vanessa tameamea. Next base: position 8,847,283 of record NC_087319.1, on the reverse strand, counting down.
CGCATTTTCATTCTTGTGAGCCTTTTGAAATGTGGCTTAAAAACTTACCTGACATATTATTAGGACAGCAATTAAATGTTCAAACAGTTAATATTATCCACAAGTTTGCAGTAACAAATAACAAATTATTTAATTCTGTTATTAAACCTAAGCTATTGAACATTATAAAGAATCTTCCAAAACTAGTAATAATAAATGCTGGTAATAATACAGGGAGTTATCATAAATTGTTATCAATTTTTTATTGGATAAAGGTGTGGGACACAGAGTCTCTAAATTTGTTAGAAAGTCAATTAATGGACAATGTTTACCAACCAGATCATGGAAAATACATTTTTGACACGCTTAGGTTAAGGAGTGGAGGAATTTTATAAATAAAAACATGAAACACTCTTATTTTATTTAATCAAACACAAATTCATTTGGGATACAGGCTCTGAGCATACTTTTTAAAACACTTGCATAACAATGCTATGTAACAGTAAGCTAAGCTTTAGAAATACATAAATAAAATAAAGTATTTCTTCATAAAGATATTATATTTTAAAATAAAGGAAATCAATAAAATTATCACAATATCATCTCAATGAACACAATGATAATATATAAAAATATTGTAGAAATAACTTAATTACATAATTAAGGAACCATATGTACCAAAGTTATATAACTGCAAATAAATAAATTAATTAATATCTATTACCATAATATAGCCATTTCATGAGTATTTATTGTTAACACATAAGCAAGAAGAATCTGGCCTAGAGAAAAATAATGATTGGATGAACGCCATTTAAATAATTGACGTGGACGTAGATTATAAACTTATTCAAATAAAAACACGAAATAACTAATATTTTCACTGTTTTTCGTTTGAATGTGAATCAATTAAAAGATTAGTCTAATTTAATTACATTGGAGACTGCACGTAGTTTTGTTATTAATCTGATTCAATGAAAATAAAATTATAAGAAAAGATATAGTAAATTAATTGAAATTTTTAGTATAATGGTACATACGGACAGCCTCAAGACCAGATTATTTCTAGCATGCTCAGAGACAAAAAGTCCATATTTCTTTCCTATTTAACTATTATACTATAATCATGATATTCGCTCAATGTCTCTCAGCAAATATATAGATAATTAGAACTAGTCTCCGTCTTTCAATTAATATTTATTATAAATCTATATTACAAAAAAGTCTAAATTTGAGTCATTTATTTTGGCATTTTTTGGCTAAAATTATAAATTACCAATTAGTTGATGAAAGGTTTTTTTCGTCAATAAAACTAGTAACGAAATGTCAAAAATCAAATTATAAATAAACTACAATAAATATTTATTACAAAATCGATTGATGTTATGTTATATTTTAGATTTATTTGTATTCCCATCCCATTTATTATTGGCTGAAGGCGAAAACGAAATGTTTCACATTTATAACATTAGCAGCTTAGCAAACATTTTTTTTTTTGAGATGAACTCATAATTTCTTATAAAAATTACATAACATGTGCATTACATGCTTAGAAATGTCCTTTGATAATTGCACGTGCCTGATGTACCGTAAAAGGTTAAGAGTATTTGGGCAAGCTTCATAGCTTAGCTATGTCTATACAATTTAAAGGTATTCTAAGTTGGTAACTTTTGTTTTCAGAATCGTAAAGCATTATTGCACAAGAGAGTAATACTCGATTTAACGTATCTATCAACAATAGCTGTCATCGCGTAGGAGCTACGAACTTAATTTAGCATTGTCATTCGATTTGCCTGTAGCCTAGTGTAGCCATGCGGTTGACCTTTACTGTTAAATTAAAATTATTTAATTTTTGATCTTTCATTAATACTGAATCCTGGCAATAAAGCCAAAATGGTCACAGCTTCAACAGGTAAGTCTACAAACTACAATTTAATCGTATGATAATTAATAAATAGTTTATTTAGATATTTATTCATGATATATATATATAGATATATGTATATATTATATTTAAACATTAATATATAACAAATTATAGAAGGCATACAAAATCAACGTAACTGGCGTGGAGTCTTAAAATGATATGTAAATGACATATTTATTTCATTTTCACAATCTAGAATTAGACTGAGTCTTATACCGAACTACTGCATCACATTTTGTTGTGTGTATTAAATTTAATGGAATCAACGAATAGCAAATATTTTTAGAGAATTCAGGCAAGTGTTCAAATTAATACATATTTATATTATTTCGAGACCTACATTATTATAGCAAGTTAACACGAAAGACTACGCGAAACTTTTTTGTTTTTGCCGTATTTTTTTTAAATATATCTTGTTTTAGCAAACGCGGATAGTATTTAATAAATAATATTTGCACGGTTTTATAATAATGCCTATATGGATACAATTCGATCTATTGTGTTTTCCTTTTATTAGACTTTTTTGCGCGAGGTATTGTAGCAGAGGACGACAGCATTGCCTGAAAATAAAAAATAAATAAATTCAAAACTAATTCAGAAAAAGCATAAGCGGATCCCATCGTCAACATTTAAGTTTAATAAAATTAGATGTCATTTAAATAATGACTAATAATAATAGTAGTTATTAGTATAGACAAACATAAATAAACAATAATACACACAGATAACAAATATAGTCTAAAATAGGAATAAAACACCCACAACACGCATAAGCAAATAAAAAGTAAAATATAACCAACAATATACTAACATATTTATATTTTATAAAGAACTTTGTTAAAAAAATATTGAACACATCGGGTTAGTTGGGTACGTATACTTTATTGAATTTATTTAAAACTTTATAATTTTTTCATGCAAACTGAACACACAAACAACTAAAAAATAAACATACTGTTCGATGCTGTGCCTCAGTATCAGAAATGGATTCGGATATAGGATCGACAATTACACATCAGTGCATTTTGATGTGGTCGGTATTTCTTCGTGTAAGGAAACGAGTTTGTACTCAGGATGATTTTCTAACTTTTCATTAATAACTTTTTGTAGAGCGTCACTCTTTTCTAGAATATCATTTGGAGCTTTTTCACCACTAGCGTCGTCTTCGAATGATGCTTGTGTAATTTCAATTTGAGGAATTTCATTTTTATAGCTATGTGTATTTAAGTCAGGACAACTTTGGAATTCGTCATTGATATTTTCAATAGACGATTTCCTACTGATATCTGACAAATTTGTATCAGTTATTGATTTATCGTCAGTTTTATGCCAAAACACTAATTTACTTGGTAGTTGAAATAGTTTTCCTAAAGCTGAGCTTCCCTTAGAAACTTTTGCAGGAGAGATAGAATTGCGACTTCTTTCTTTGTCAGGCTCAGAATTCTCATTAATTTCAAGATTAAATTCTTGTGATTTTTTTATAATATCATCCACTACTTCGTTTGCAATAGAAAATTGAGCATTTATAGTTTCCAGGCTCTCATTTTCTTTTTCAAGAATATTTGGATTGATATTAATTAAACTATCCTCACTATTTAGCGCAATGCTATCAGTTTTAGAGTGTAATTCCTCTCCTTCAAGCTCGTTTGCTTTTGGTGGAAGAGGAGCTTTACTTTTACCATATTTGCCTTTTATTAATTTTCTGCTACTTTTAGGTGTTGATATGGGTGTTTCAAACGATGCTTCTTCGTCTCTCTCTATATTTTCGCCGTCATTTGGTGATGTATCAAAGAAACTTGAATCAGTTGCTTCTTCAGAGACATTGTCTACTGATGCTTGTACATCAATAGACGATGTGTATGTATTGTCAATAATATGAATAAAATTATTATCTGATTTACAACTTTTGTTAATATAATTGAATAATTTATTAGATTCACATTCTTTCGTATTATTACTATTACTACCTTTACTACCAATATCGATAGGAATGTCTGTGTTCGAGTCTTTTTTTACAGTTTCTTCTGTTTGTTTAGATCTATCAAAGCTTTCATTCTCTGGATAATTGTTTACTGACGACGTTTGAGTCTCCACAGTGGCTTCTGTTTGGTCCCGTTTATCTGAATTACCATTGTGGTTGTTAGAGTTATTGCTCAATGGATAATTACCTAGTACTTGTATAATTTTAACCTGGTCTTCGACATATTGGTATATAAACGGAGGATTGGTGTGGGATAAGAAGAGGGGAGACGAAAAATTAACGAGAGGGGGCATATTTGTATAATCTATACTATCGTCGTCGTGGTGCTCCTCGATGATAACTTGATTATCCTTTAAATAAAAATTACTACGTCTGAATCAAGAGAAGTAATAATAAAATAAACGAACATAAATGATGAAAAATATATAGAATAAATAAATAAATGCATCAAACAGTCTTATTGTAATACTGCACACAACTATTATATAAATCAAGCAATAATTTGGAACATTAAACACTACCATTTATAAATTACGATATTAAAAGCCCACCTATATAATTATTTTATAATTTTATTGTAATATATTTTTAATATGAGGTATTTTGGGTGTGTACAAATATATTGTCGATATTTTGCATTTAAGTGCAATATTCTACTCCAATAATCTCTATACTATATAATGTGTTATAGTTATGTATGTTGTTACATTAACCATGGCATAGGAACCAATTCATCCTATTATTACATTGGGAATTATATAAAATATATATATATAGTTTTGTTATACAATACGAACCGTTACCAGCACCAAACCTACCCTGATTGAGCAATCAATTATTCATCTTCAACCTACTTTCATTTCTTTTAATATAGCAAACATTCATCTAATTAATCAAATATTGTTACAATAGCGTATGATATTAAAATGGTGATAATATATGGACGCACTTGAATTGCTATATGAAATTCGTCCTCATAAAATAAGGAAATTAAAATTAAAAAACTAATCACGCATAATACAATTCATACTCAATTGGTATAACCATATTCAATAGGTAAGGTTAATCATATAACCTAAAATGGTATAGTTAACATAAATTACTTTATTTAAATAAACTATTTTAAAAATGGCCAGTTCCCATATGAAGACCTTTACTGGTAAATTAAAACGAATCGAAACTTCGATTTCAGTTAAAACTCTGCGTCGTAACGGGTGTAAAATTAAAAACAATTCGTCCCGATACAGGAACCGGACACGAGTCTTCCAACCAACGTGTTTCAAGTGCGTCCTAAGCGAGCGCGGCGGGCGGCGTTACCAGACCTCGGCGGCGGGCGGGCGCTTGATGGCGGTGACGGCCGTGCGCGAGGCGCGCGCGCGCCGGCCCGCGCCGCCCACGGACGACGTGCGCGTCAGCGACGACGAGTTCTCCGCGCTCGAGTAGCCCGAGCTGATGTCCTCCGTCGACTTTATGTGGCTGAGGGAGACGGGGAGTTATTGTTTATGCGCTCGTATCTTTATACTCATTTAAAATTTTAATAATCCCATTTTATGATGGTAGAAATGATTTACTAACTGGCCGATGCCCGACACCTTTGACGAGATAGAGAAGGAACACTGTCGCTAAATTTTGTTGCTGTACGATTTTATTTATCGAAAAGAAATTAAAGACTAAACGAGTGCGTTTTATGATATACATACTTGAATTAAAAACATATAAATTTGTGGTTAAAATATATACCTGAAATCTGGTTCATCCATGCGTCCTCGTGCAGGACGGACGTCCACGTCTACCTCCGGGAAGTACATCGGCGAACGACTGTTCGACTCCGATGCGCTCCGCCGAGTCGCATATCCGCTGTAAGATTACACCAAAACTATACATAAAGTAAATAATAATTAAAACTGACCTGAATTACCCAGTTAAATTTAAATGCCCATATCATTACTAGATAATAATCGTGTAGAACCTCAGAATAGAATTCATACTTATATACTTGTGCGTCTGATTACAGCCGACGCGATAACTAATGCAATAAATTCACACTAAGCCCCCTGAGGAGTAATAAGCATACACTATGGCATCCATGAAACATATCATAATGTATCGCTGACAAAACCCCGAAACATAGATAGATATCCAAACCAGCACCTCTTGACCGAGCGCCTGATGAGCCTCGGCTCGGCGAGCACGTCGTCCGCCTCGTCCGCGGCGCGCTCCTCGCGCGGCTCGCACTCACTCAGGTCCGACAGGCTGTAACTCTTGCGGAGCTGCTGCACAAGACCACCACCACCCTGGAAGTGGCGAACACTCTTAGGCGATGGTAATGGCTTATGCCAAGAGCTAAGGAAATTTCAAAGATTAAGAGTGCATGCGCACAATCTATCTGTCTCATGATCCTATGGGACGGCAATCTTAAAAAAATGTGTATTTATTAACTTCGGATTATTTTTATGATCAGACCGTATGGTATATCTGCTTCGAACCAGGGACCTTATTATTCTGAAGTCGAACAGACTAAGAACTAGCTCAACGAGGTAGTTCTCTAAAGTATAATATCTCGCTGGCCGTAAATTTATCAACAAAACATAAAACAACATTTTAGAAAAATTTACTAATCGTTCAATTGCTTTCAATGCAGATAAATAATTATTGCATGAAATATATAATAACACGAAGCTAAAATTTTATTATAAAAGAGGATTATAATAATCAAGACTAAAAATGGTTTCAGTTATTAACATATTCAAAAAAACTATTTACAAAATGTTGTTTCTAAAAGTTAAGGTTTTAGCAGAGGTGAGCAAGCAAGTTTTAATATACACCATTTAGCAAAAAAAAAAAACAATGAATACTTACTTTCATACGACGCGCAAGCTTCTTGTGGCTAGCACATGCAATGTGATTATATCTATTTTAAGTAAACTTTGAAAGGTCGAGAAATAAAGTAGCGTTTACAAAACACTAAATTTATTTAAAAGTTAAAAAAATATCAATTATGCTAAGTCAGTCATACGTTACAATAAAACTAAGAACACAGCATACAAAACCGGTGATTTCACAATAAAATACATTTCATGCAAGATAACTAAACAATGACCTTTGATGGCATTGTATCGGACCTCATGGAAAATAAAAATAAAAAAACAGAAAAAGTAAGCTTATTTTTTGGTTGACTTTACATTTACTTTGATATATATTTATAAAGAAAGAAAAAAAACTTAAAGGTTAAAAAGGTTAACTGTTTCGATAAAATACGTTCAGAATTAATAACAATAATAAAAAGTGAAAGAAAAAATGAGCCGGCAGGAACTTTTTAAATAAAACAGATAGGTACTAAAATTTAGTCCGAAATATATCGTGGACTTGATCATAAACATTTCTAGGCATCTATTAAAATCACAGTTGCGTTTTATTAGATCATACGTATCGAGTCAGTCGACCGTTAGTTCCCGTTTGTTTTCTATTGCAGCTTGACTCCTGGTACGACGTCCCCGTGACCTACTTCGAGGTTTTTTCTCTTTATCTTTTGTAGTTTTACGTTTTCGAACAACATTACCCCGACTGCGAGCTGACGATAAGTCAGGTTCATAGTCTGGATCATTGGAATCGCCGTCGCCAATTGGTTCATTTTCGTCATTTTCATGGTCTAATTCAACTATTTGTACAGTGCTAGCCGTGTTAACTGATCGTTGAAATTCCATTTCTTCATAATCATGGTAACCATCTGTGACGTCACGATCTTGAATCGCTCGCCTTACTTCACCTTGCTCGGTGACCGGCAGATTTAAGTTCTGCGAGTGATGCGGTTGATAGGAAAAATTGGAAAAGAATGGGTGGGGGAGGAAATTAAAAAAAGCGTGTTAATAAAATTAAAAAAAAATATACAAAATGTAGGAATTTTAAAACAAGCTGATGCAACAAATGTATGCTTAGTGGTGTGGACATGATTGATGACGAAATGTTTGGATTGAAAATAGTGTAAGCAGTGCGACAAGCTATCATTTTGATTGTGTTTTGATTTTCATTGTGATTTGTTCTGCTGTACTTTGTTTCGTGATCAAGCATGCCACAATTCCAATTAAAACACTATTACGTGACAACAACGGGTGAATAAAACAAAAACTGACAATTGCTCTATAATTGCTTTTACTTGATAAATTTTGTTACGGGTTATACCGCACTCCACGTTTATATGGACTCAAATAAGAAAGCCTGGACTTTTGTGTATATCTTCGACATTAGATTTTAAATGATTATATACTTTTATGTTCCTGGTTTGTATCTACTGAAAACATCTTATTTGAGTACAAATATTATAAGAAGCATGCTATTAATTAACCTACTGTAATGTTAGGAGGAGACTTACTTTGATAGCAGTTTGCATAATAACGGTTGTAGCATAGTTGACTCCTTTTGTGCCCAAATTGAGCACAGTATGGTAACCCTGATCTTTGGCTTTGGCTATGTACTCATCGATCTCCTGTAAATTATTTAAAAAGTCTCATGTTATAAAAGCAAAAAAAGTTTAAATAGTTTGCAGTGTAATAAAGAGTTTTACGAAATAATAATAATAATAAAAAAATAAATTTTTAATCTTAAATATCTAGTGTATTAACTCAACTCAACTTTACTCATAAATAAAAGATTTGCTATTACGAATAGAGACCGAATAATTTCCGTTACCTAAATATTTATTAGTGATCAGGCTTCAAGGATACTTTAAAAGTGATTCATACTCTCTATTTTATCTTAGGCTGTATGATTTTCAAACGAGTGTTGGTTTGTATACGTTATAAGATATTAGACCTTCGTGTTTTGACGTGATTGTGATCATTTCGTGAATTTTCTATACGTTATATGTTAGGTAAGATTGTTATGAATGAATAATGTCTCTTACAATATATTTATATTCATAGAATTCTACTGTAAGTGTGTATGTAATTGAACTCCTCTTGAACGACTGACCAATTTTAATGACCTTTATATGTGTGCGTTTGAGTGGGATCTCTTAATAGCTTAGATTGACGCTAAAATCGGGTTCGAGTTTTTTTTAACAAATTCTTATTGCATCCGTATTAAGTCGGAACGGGTAGTATATACTTACTTTGATAGCATAACAGATATGATATGATGTTTGCCTTTTTTGTCTATTTTATTCTTATTTATTTGAAATAAATTTATAAACCCAAAGTAAACTTATCCTATCTGACAGTCATAATTATTAGAGACATGCAACGCTCAATGAGCTGTGATGGTTAGGTGTATGGGTATTTACAACGTTTAATATACTAAAGTAATTAGAGACATTGAACTCTCACTTTGTTTTATTGTATTACATATCACATTCAAAGTCATATAAGGAGATACGATTTATAGATATCTTAATAAAAGGAGACTACTTCGTCGCACGTACTAGCACAGGAAGCTGTCCGCTATATTAAATTGACATTCAACAGGCCGGGAATTTGAAACCTGCGCTTCGACTCAAATTATACGGAGTTTTTTAAAAAAATATTTATAATTAGGCATATAACCTTGGGAATTGTTTACATATTATCTCGTTCATAATTATTAATAATAGTTTATACAACTATGTTCATTGCATACAAACTCAATTTTACCTGTTCTCGTCTGCACAGCGCTGGGTGAACAAACTTTCTGTAGAGAATCGAAGAGCCTTTGGTGGCTGGAGACAGCAGCCATAGTACAAGTACTATCTTCACTTCGTAATAGAAAGGGAACCAAGACAGAAACACGTCTGTGAATGTCTCCGTACATGTGAATAGGGCGAACACGATCCAGTACATCATCCATTTTACCTGCAATAAAGATAATTTTAGGATTTTTAAATAAGAATAATATCCTTAACAGAGCCGAGATAGCCCAATAGTTAGCATTCGTAATTTTTCACGTTATTTATTCTTGTTTATAATTCATCTCGTGGTCGACCGTGACTAGTAACATCGTGAGGTACCCTGCATGTGTCGTATGAAAATATTACGTGTATTTTGTATCCTTTCCACTTAAAATATATTCGCCTTCATACACATAAAAACAAATCTGCAGAAATTTCTAGTTTAATTTCAATGGATTAATTTTTATTGTTGTTAACAATGAGTAAAACAAAGTACTCAAGCATTCTAAGTTTATTGCAATACATTATATGATAAGCAAAATATGGAGCAATAGAGTATAGAACCTGCACGCTATACTAATTGCAATAGACGAGGTAAAGGACACAATACGAACTGAAGCGTTTCGAACAAGTTGCGCGCACGCCCGTGACAAGGCCAGCGACGAATGTTTTGTAAGCAATTTGCACTAGATAAAGTGTTTATAATATTATTTACAGTTACGTTTAAATAATAAACACTTCCTAACAAAACAATACTCACGTATTCTTTCAAGTTCTTCGTCCGTACAGCTTTGTATGAGGCATACGCCGGGTAGAGAGTCCCAAATACTAATCTGCAAAATGGATACACGACCAGATATGAGATCATCCTCGGAGCAAACAACCCCGTTGTCACGGCTATAAAACCGAAGTTAGCTAAAGTAACACTTGGTATGCATTTACTAAGCGCCACCCCCAAGTTAACAACGAATCTATTTAACAAATGCACTTTCGGATCGAAAGCAAAGTCATAGTAGTCGTTGCTATGTTCTGTGCACGGGTTGTATTTGACAATTTCACTTTTATAAATGTTAGATGTTACGGCACGAGCGTATTCAGCCTCGAGTTTTGTGACAATGTGACGAACACTGGACAGTCCGAGACTCAAAGTCGGCAAGCCGGGGTTGTCGTCACGGTTACGCGCGCGACCTGCCTCCATGGATACGGGTAGCACATCTAGTAATGGTTTGTTTACGCTGAATTCGTAGTAAAGTCTTCAGAGTGCGCCCGTATGATCCGTATGTTCGCGGTCTGGATGCTTTGCGTATACTGGTAGCTCAAGATTACTCTCGGTATAATTGCGTGCTACAGTTTCAAATCAATATTTAGATTGAGAATAAGACTTATGCACGGACATAGGCGTAAATGATTACTATAAATAGAAAACTTAAATAGGTTATGGATATTAAATGTTTATGCGTTATATTTTTGTGTCCGAGGTCAAAATGTACCAGTACGGTATCCGTAGCATTACATTTTGGGAGCTAGAAAGATAAGTTACTTTAACATGGCCTTAAGTGCACAATGAGAACATAAATGGCATACAAGACGTTTTTCAGTCTGCAAATTTAGCTACAAAAGGAAGACGATTGGGCAAGTTGTCGTGGGCGAACCGATGATGATTAAGATCTGAAGAATTTCAACAGATGTACATCGTTTAACGATTTCAATATATTTCGCGTAAGCATAGTTAAATTGGATATGTAGTATTTAACTCGTATGCTTAATACGTATTATTGAGTTTTCAATAAAAGAGATAATGGCTGTAGGTAGTAAAAATAGCGCTAAAAATGACCATTTGTCATCGCACTATTACATCACGCGACTACTCTATTTACATAAAATTATTATCCAACATTTCTATGCGGTAAAAGTTCCATCTGCGCAGATAAAAATGACCGAGATATGAGGTTCGTTTCTATAGTAAATGACGTCTTTGTTCAATGTTGAATGGTTGTTTAATTAAACCGGCAAGTAACATTGTGTGACATCTTCAAATCAATATATTATTTAAATTAAAGCAATCTTTTTAAAACATTTAAGTACTATGTATTGTCTATAAAAAGAAATTAATAAATTTATTAAAAACCAAAGACAAATAAGCAACTGATGGTAAAGTTACAAAAGGATTTTTTTTTTACATTGAGAAGAATAATAAAAAAAAGGTTTATTTACAAAGAAGAAACATTGGTGGAGAATTATACAACTAGCTCATTATCATTAGAGCACCGTATGACTTCTATCATTAATTAACAATACGATAACATAATAAAAACGAGCAGGAAACCAGTTCATGCAAACGACTACAATTCACCGAATGATGAATAACAAACGACCGGACAGCGTAGCGTTTATGCCTTCTTCAATTTAAATTGCACTAACTGCTCGCAGACACTTGTGAGGATACATATAAAGGTGCATACCGATTCTAGCATTCGTTAAATATCGTATTTCAAGCGGAGTAATCAGAACAGAAAATACGTTAAGCGTGACTGCTACACTTCCATATATAGACAGTCCTGTAGGAATCCGTACAATATCGTACGAACGATACACACACGAATCGTTTGATACATGACTGATTTACTAATTATACATTTATAAATTAAAAAGTTCAAATGATCTTTTAATGTATATGCCCATGAATTCTTCAGCCTGCCTTAGTCGACCGTTTTAAAAATAAACAAGGCAATTGCACAGATGCAACTAACAAGTTGCTTTGCTATAGATAGATAACTAACAATCGCGTATTGTTCGTTGCGTTGCAAACAATGCTGCGTTTATTTTCGTTACTCTATCATTAAGAGTGATGGAATCACTGCAGCTGTTAATCTTGTGTTTTGTTAACTAATTAACGGTAGTATACTAAAATATTAAATTAAATATTCTCAAACGAACAATTAACTCACGCAGAAACGTAAATATTATTTTACAGAAGAAAAAGGTAATAAGTATATGATTGTTCAAAATATTTAATTACAAAAAAATATTTTTTTGCAGATCTGTTTCAAAGCAAGTAAAAATAATGGTAAACGTTACAAATTAAACAAAATTGATAGCGAGAGGTGATGACGCGTTTTGTTAGACCGGAAATTTTAAATTTTAAATACAATTTTCTATGATTTTCTCGTTTTTTTTTTTGTTCAACATTATAGTTTAGAACACGAACGCTGACGGTTATAATAAGGAAACGTACGAACTAATGAAGCATGATTTGGCCGAGTTTCACATTTTACGATTACTAAAAATAAATAGTTTAACGCGAATCCCTTCACCCGATTCAAAATGACCGCGCCTAGTATTTGTTATTATATTTGCGATTCTTTTTTATTTATATACATATTTGGGAAATAAACAATTATAACAATACATTTCAATTTAAAAAAAATATATATTTAAGAAAACCATAAAATTGATATATAAAGAAAGTAAAACAGTTTTAAAGTAATTCAAGTTGATACACAAAGAGGAATGTATTCATTGTTTACTAGCTATCAGTCCCGGCTTCGCACGAGTAGAATAAGAGTCTACATAGAACGGTTATATTAACGGACAAACATATTAATTTTTATTTATATTTTGTCCTGGCTAACCTTAGCGGGCCTACGCAGAATAAATTACCAAAGTTTCATCACAATCTCATACATGGTTTACCAATACATAGAGTGCAAATATTCATTTTTATTTATTAAGGAGAGGAAGATTAATATCATTCTTGGCCATGAAGGACAACTACATATATCGGAACAAATTACGACACTTACGGTGGGTGAAAAAAAAATAACAGCCGAATCATTAATAAATTATTCTTACGAAATATTAAAAGGGTCAACTGTTCAATATTATAGAAACTTATTAATAAAACTTAGTTCATCCATATTACATGCTCGTAAAAGTTCAACTCGTAACGTAGAAAATAGAACTCAATATAATTATAAATATTCTTTCCTACTATCCCGCAAAGCATATAGGTCAAGAACCTCTGATCCGGTTACGGATATCGAAAATATTTTTCTAGTTATAATAACCTCTAGCGTTTTCAGTAGGACAACTAATTACAGATATAATATACAAGCATGACGTGTATTAATAAAGGCAAAACTAAATACTATTAATAATATTTTTGAAGTCCCGATGATATTTAATCTTGACATCGTTTTCGATTGAGAACAATTGTGATTAATATTTGAGGCCAATAAGATGTTCTTTGTAGTACGTATGTGTTTTAATACGTTAAATTATACAGTTAACTAATGAGACTTCCAACGTGAGATGCACATGCTATGCATTTTAATCATAACCCTTTCGGTCTAAGCTAAGCGTTATAAAACAAAGTAGGTCGACTTGAACAAGTATCTCATATTTTTCAAACAATATTGTGAGACAATAAATTCTCTGGGGCTATTCTTGTAACAGGTTTAACGGAACGTAACCAGTTATCCTTCTATAAGGCACAGTCGTATCGTAATTCGTAATAAATAGTTACTAATATTGACTGACTAAAATAATAAGGCGTGCTGTGTGCATGTTGGATTGTTCCTCAATTTCTAACATCACGATACGCAACGGTTACTGAAGCGTGTATGAACACACAATGAACAATAGATTATTGATTAAAAGTTTATACGTCTAACATCATTAATCTTAAATCTAAGATATTAATTTTTATCTGGAGTACTATGTTTGTATTTATGTATAAAAGAATAGTTAGTTTTTACATACAATTCAATAAATATGTTTTAATAATATTTTTTATAAATAACTTTTCAACGACTATGATTGAAGTTTGCATAGTCCATTTTTGTCCATTGCTATAATCAATGCATTTGAAGCTTGTTAATATAAGATACGGCGATACAATGTCAGATAAGTTTGGCGTGTAAAGAAAACAAGTAAATTCATAATAACATGTATTAAAAACCAAACAATTGTTACATTACGCTGAGTTAAATATAAATAACAACTACATGGTCCTCGTAATAAATCGTTATTCTGATATCGAGTTTCGTTCTCGAAGACATTTAACAATTGAATTGAACTACGTCACCCGTGAAACTGGGTAAAGGACCGAACATCAACCGAGGCTGTGCCTAAAAAGGTAAGCCAAGCTGTCCTAATAAGAGCATAATATGTCGAAGTCAAGGTGTACGACCTCCGTAAGACGCGAATAAATCGAGCGCACTCAGAACAGACACTAATAATTACAGTAAGCGAGGACTGATTGACAATAAATGATTCACAATACAGTTAAGTGTCAATGCACTACACTCGTCTTCTATAGAGGCACGGCGCGAGCGCAAGCCGCGTTCGTCACGGACTAAAGCATCAACTGCACCCCAGAGGCGAACGCCCAGCGTCAGGCCTCACCGAAAATAGCACCCGGCAGTGCACTGGGGCACCCTAATGACGAAACTTGGAATGCCAGCAAGACCAACTTCTTTGTCTTAATTATCGCGATCTATGCCGCGATCACAGTCGGTATTTAGTTTCACGAATGTGAACAGTCATTCATTTAACACATAAAAATGTAGTTCTTCTATCACTGTTGATGTACTATTAATATTTAGATTAAATAATGTCACAGAACCAACACTGTTACAGCAAGACACCAAATGTCTGAAGGTGAAAATAAGATTAAAAGGTTTAAGCATGCTACAGTGCTGCCAAATTTCAGGATGGCTAGTTGTTCTCAGTCAAACATACTTGGATGGCTGCCAATATAAGACGAAATGTGGCTATTTGCAAACATATGGCAGTGTAAATGATTGCTATCTTACAAATGTTTCCTATAAATTTCAGATAATAAAAATAAAATAATTGATAAAGTCAACTGTCTTTGGTTTTTATTTAAAGCCAATATAATAAAATAAACATAATAAGTTGTATCATAGGAACTCCTACAAAATTATCTTTATAACAGTTTATAAAACCATGACATTGTAATAAATATTGGGTAAGTATTTTAAATATGTTAAAAATGGTATAAAATAATTTAAAAAAATCCAGAAGTAATCTTATCTCGGTTTAGGCCAAAGCAGTAAGATTTCTGTAATTAAAGAATTAGTCTAAAAATCTATGAATTATACACTAATATTATAATTTTAAAAATGAAAAACCAATTCTGTCAATTGGCATTAGAAACTCAATTTATATTCTTATATTTATCAAGAGGTGATTGTTTAAACTTCAAAAAATTAACCATGAGACTGAGAAGTAAATCAATTATATTTAATAATTATATTAATATTTCTCAAATCAAATTTGATTTTTAAATCCAAATAAAATTTTTGCATTAGGTTAAATGAATTTTTAGGTTAAGTTATAACGAATATACAATTTTGTTTTACCATATTTTATAACAAATATACTTTTAATTAGATGTCTTTTTAAATATATGATTGTATATAAAACCTATTTATTTTTTCAATACTATGTAATACAAAGTTATTATAAATGACAATATATGTCATTAGAAAATCTTCTTTCCATAAAACAAATATTATTCAAATATTCACTGTTATATAAAAAATAAAAATGAACAAAAAAATCTTCTGGAGAAATACATTGCGCTAATTTTCTTCTGTTAGTATAGTGTTGCATAATGTCATGATTTTTTCATTTATTATCTTGATGTAGTTTTTTATATGTCTAACAGAACTATTTTTTTTATGTGATAGGTGGCAAACGAACAGGAGGCTCACCATTTAAATTGTTTCTTAATTGTTTAACATCAATACAAACTGCATTAAATATTAATATTAATTTAATGCAGTGTGTCTATAAGGAAAATTGTTGTAATGTCTTGTCTATGAAAAAGTGATGACTTATTTTAAAAAAATGTTATCTATCGAATTATTAAAGATTATTTAAACCCTTAAGTAAAATGTATTGTAAACTAAGTATAATCCTCATTGCGATGTCATCTGTCAATATGGGAAATGCATCCAGTATATTAAAAAAATTACATACATTTAAAATAAACACAACATATTTATTTCATGATTTATTAACCCATTTTTATAGAATACTACTGTGTATGTTTGAAATTTATGACTAATTGAGTAAAAATATGTTCGATTTATCGTTAACGAGTTAAATAATATTAAATTTATAGGAAATATGTATTTGAATTAGATATATTCTATAATTTTAAAATGAATGCAAATAGTGTGCGCATAAGTGTAATTATATTCAAACAAAGAAAGATAGCAGACTAAAAATATAGGCAATAAATCAGACCTATCCAGATCCCTATAAAAAGAGAATTAATATTTTTATACTTACATTACCAGTCGGGAAATGATCGACGATATCATATTAATAGTCACATAAGAAAAACTCACTAAAAATAATCATTAATGTAAACATGACAAAACACAACCGCCTCTCAAAAAGACCAAACCGCCATATTGAATCGAACTTATGTTTTGATCACGTGATCTTAACAATCAATATGACTTTTCGTTTAAAAATTAGGAATGTAATTAAAAAAACAAACTACATAATATATTTTATTTTATTACGTAGAATAAAGATAAAATTATTCATTTGACTTTAAACAATGCTTAATATGTTTTCATTTTACATTAATATAACAAGCATATAGATATTATAATTGAATATTATTTATATTAATTGCGCCATCTGTGAATGAATAGAAGTTACGCTCGTAAAACGCCATCTATTATACAGTAGTTGTACTACAATATGACAAAACATTAGATCCGATGTAGGATGTACGAATTAAAAAGTGCTTTCACTAGCGGTAGCTTTACTGATTGAACGTTCATCTAAATGTGGTCGGATAGTAATATAACCAGCAAATTTCAGAAGGCGTTCTTGCTACTAGCAGGTGTATATTTTTGCTATGTACTATTCAAATCAGCCGCCTTTACCTCGTTGGATTTTTGTTCTTTGGAAGATTTCACGTAGTGTCGTAGTTTCTCCTCGCTCGACGTACAGTGTAGTGTGTAATGCGTTTGAGCGTTGTGTTTCTTGACGTTTGTGTAGTTTTTTTACTGTGAATAATGTGATTGTGTAGTTCGTTATGGCATTTAGATACCGTGAAGATTTGGTCGGCAAAAGATTTCTCTCTGTGAGTGGTGTTTCAAAAATAAACGTGAATAAAGTTTCCGAATGGGGATGGAAAGCTGGTGTTATCAGAGCAGCTTCACATAAAGATAACAAGAATAAGGAACTCCAGGTAAAGCTTGTTGATTAAGCGCAGTCATTTAACGAATAATAAGATAGGTTTAATTGATCATTTTATATTTGGTTTATCTTAAAGTGAAGAATGACTTCACGTTACGTTCTTATAAACACATTAACTATTTATAGATCTATAATGATATAAATTAATTATTTAATTTATATTGCAACTCAATCATCATATAAGTTGTAAATCATGTTTAATTTTTTATAATGAAGTCTCAGTAAAACGTTATTGTGCAAGTAATGCTACTTTTATATTCATTTTACGCTAAAAAGTAATGTTATTACAAATAAGTTTATTAAATACAAATAAGTATATTACAACTAAACAGTTTTATTCAAAGACACTAATATATCTCGATTATCATAAAACCTAAAATGCATAGAGATGAAAGTTGGCACATCCGTGCGTCATTAAAAATACCAACGTATAGCCGAAATAAAGAAAAAAAAGTTTTTATTATGGTTTCTTATTCCATTTATTTATTAAACTCTTCTTTCCTACAGCCCGCATGTACACAATATCTAGGATATTGTATATACCTGCGTATTATATCCTTAAATAGATAACATTGAAAAAAGTATCGGTGATATAATTTAAAAGAACGTACTGTAAAATGTAGTTCCCAAATAGTTTCAAAATTGATTTTCCTTCGACAAAAATTATGTCATCTCATATTATGTATTTATAATAAAATATATAATCATTTACTCCATATATATGTATAATCAGTGAATTATTTATTGAGAATGTAAATAATCAAAATTTAATATATTTTATATACATATAAATATGTATAATTTTTATTACAAACATTATAAAGTACTTAAATGTTTTTATTTTATTTTTAATTTATTAAAGTGAGAAATGGTTTAATAAATTCTTTGTTTCTTTACAAAATTCTATTTATGTTAAATGATTTCATAAAAGATTATACATATTATATTTAAACACAAATAATAATCTTACAACGTGATATTAGTACGGATACTTTATTACGAATATTCTTCAATTATTAAAGATCTTTCAATACACCATCAAATGCTTTTATTCGTGTCTCTTAAGGTTACATCTAAATAAAGTTAAGAAGTTTTCAAGTATTCACATCAAGTTACATCATTAATAATTATAAAACCAGTATAGGAATGCGAACGAAAAGGTCACCAGAACAAAGCAAAAGGGGCAATTAAGTACGCTAAAGACTAATTAGTACCAATTTAGATTACGAAATATCGGTAGAAAATATAACGTAAGTAATAACAACTGTTGATTTAATTCCCTAACATATATAAAACTACTTTCATATATAAATGATGTTAGAATTGTGCAATCTTCTTACGTCACAAATTGGCACCTGCCTTGTATTTATCTATTACGTATATTGGGATTAGGTTTAAGCGTACAAAACCGAATGCACATGACTGGGGGTTCAACGACCCTACTCTCTCTGCGTTCGATGCACCGCCCGTACGCAACGTTTGAACCGAGACCTGCCGGACCCGATCAAAGTTCTAAAAAAAACTGATGTTGGACTCTCAAAGGAATAAAATTTACTTTATGTAACTAATCCAACCGTTAATAATTATTTTTAAATAGTATTTCCTGAAGATTAGCTCGTGGAAAATAGTTTTAACATTTAAACCTCACTTATCTATATATGTACTCGTAGTTCAAAACAGTACATAATAATTAAATTCACATTTACAGCATTTAACGGAATTCACGTATGAAATTAAGACATAGATAGATCGTTACGTATTTATAAGGTAAGTATAAAACTGTTATATGCCTTGATATAACAATACCGATATATTTTCCGACTAATAACGTCCGAAATGCACTTGCAGAATATTAGGTACTGCGCTGTACGCTCATCTGCAGGTATAAAACTTTCAAAATCAAGAGATACGACAGCTCCACAACGATGCGCTCGCCCGCTATGTTCTCCATTTATAAATAGACGACATCTTTCTACATTGCACGCTCTCCCGCCGAGTGGGAAACGCCAGACCAACACACAACTACACACCACTACAAATATAAGAATATTTGTTTAGATTACCTACTCCTTCTCGGATCAGAAACCAGTTGTATTCGAACTATAACTGGTTATTTGGTCAGTATTAAACGTATTTGAGATCATTTACCAAGACAGTTTATAATATTTCGTGAGATCGAAACAGTCAACATGAAAAACGATTTTGATCGTTTTTCTATGAACATTTATTTGGGAATATATACAGGCGAGAGACAAAAGTAAATATTTTTAATTTCTTAGGACGTGTATTTATTAAATATGGAATTATAATAATTATGTACATAATTATTTTACAGTAATATTTTTATAAAATACCGTGAAGATCCCACTGCTGGATACAGATGTATTTTCTCAATAAGAGGCTTGAGGTTTGAATCTTTGATTAAAACGAACGTGTGAAAACTTACTGGGATATTTCGACACTGCGTCATTTTAAACCTCGTCAAATCTGTAATTGTATACAACAAAAGCAGCGCCATTGTCTGATTTAATTTAAAGGAAAATGAGACGTGAGAAATGTGTATGTATATAATGCATTTGTACAAACCATAGTAATATATCTAAGTAAATGACCTTGTAAATACACGAAGAGCAAATATTAATAATCTATATGAGTCTTCATAGAACGTGGAGTTGTTGACATCAATGATATCATACACTATCTAAAGATGTAACACGCTGACATTTAATTAATTCATTTAAATATAACATACATAATATAAATAAACCTATCAACATAATGGTCACAATACCCTGTTTTCCTTTCTTTGCTACTAATAGATATTCCCTGGAAGAAGTAACTCCAAGATTTTGTTATATGTATTGTTTGCAATAAAGACTAAATACATGACCCTAACATTCTATTAATACATGATTATGTAACATAAACAGAATACGGATTAGATTAGGCTAACTTTAACGAACTAGCTGTAATAATTTACTATCGTATTTCTTAAAGGTCTTCGTATATGTTGATAATTGTGAGAACAGTAGATACCTATGTATGTTAAGCGAACAATGCCAAGTGAAACTCAATTTTATCAGAGAGAAATGTCAATATTAGACACTCGTCTCTTTTCACTCGCACAAATGATTATTGTATAATGGAACTAATGAAATCATTACAAAAACTTTGTCTCTGATATATTGTTTCGACGATGTTGTAGAATATTTTTAAATATTTTAAAATTAGAAGTATAGTCTGTACTCAATTTACGGACGTATAATTCTATTGTTAGGTGATATAAAGTACGAGAACTTTTGTTCTGAATTCATCCAAAATGCAATAAACATCCTCCTTTGTATTTTTGGTCACTTAAACTGTGTCCGTAGACGTTGATTTACAGTCCTGGTTTATCTTCTAATTTTATTACTCGGTCATTTGACGTTTTTTCGAAATCACTTTGGCGGTAGAATAAATCCCCATACAATGCCGAATGAACCCGAATGGAAATTCATTTCCATTTGGGCTCATTCATTGTGACTTATAGAAGCAAGAAATTTATCATCAGAAAATTGTATATTGCAGTTTCATTTTTATTAATGTAGAAGCCGAAATAAGTACTTAATAAATGAAATTGAGCCATAAATTTGCCGTTTTAACTATTATATAGAATTAGTATTTTTCATAAAAAATGTCAGAAAAACTATGGCATTCTTCGTAGACAAAATTACTTTCACAAATAATATAACGTTGTAAAAGTATTTGGATGTGGTTTACACGTTTTAATGCTCGTTGATTTTGGCATGGCTCCGCTAGTTGGACTATGTTTAGAATGTAAGTATTGGTATCTGTATAAAAACATTCAAGAATAGATATCATTGCTTTGAAGTTGTATTTATTTGCACGAAAATCACTCATGTTTTACCTACTACTCATATTTTACCACGAGATAGTCGTGTTACTGTGTCGCTAAGGCAAACTAATTTTTAAATACGTAATTATGATCAATAAATTGATATATAGCATAATATAAAAATATCATGCTACAATTCACAATTTGAATCATACTAAATACATAGCTGAATCAACATAATCATCCAGCTGATACGAAGCAAGTTGTGCAAGTAGCGGTGGCGAGCACAAAGATCGGTAGGGCGAGGACGGAAAGTAGGTCGCAGAGGCGCGGGCTGCAGGGGAGCCCTTTCGGCCACTTATCAACCGGGGCCGTGACTAGGGAAAGCGACTCTTTGAAGTTTTGGTAGATACTGAATGTTTGTTTGACTATGATGCTGTTGTGATATCAAAATGAACTGCAAATCCATCACAATTTACGGACGGATAAAAACGAGGTTAATTGCATTGATTGGATCCAGTTTTGGATTTAGATTTAATTTAAATACTATGTATCTGTACTTATATACTTCTTAAATTTACAAAACTTGCTTTCCACTTTACTCATAATTTAACAAATATATCGTTTAAATATGATAACTGAGTGTAAAAAGTGTTTAGCACTTCGATTACTATAATCAAAAGGTATTTAGTACTGTTCAACTTGCAAATTTTAGCATTTAATTGACATTGCAATATCCATTGTTTCATATATCTCACTGTAAAGTTTATACTTTTGTAAATATTGAGTGATTTCGAAGTACATGATGTTTACTACATTTACAGAAAATTGACAAAATATAAAAATAATATAATCATTTAATAAAACAAACTAAAAACATGTAATCAAAACAACATTCAAATAGGGCAATAGCGTATTTACCTACAATTAATCAATTATAATATAATAGGTACACATCAAACTCAATGAAAATAATAGAAAGCTACACTAACAGCACAAATCACATACTATTGAGATTTAATAACTTAAATTAATTAAACATTAATAGTAATAAGGTACATCCATCATTAAATGAGGCTGTAACAATTTAATGACATTCTTAACCAGGCTAGAAATTAGAATATTCTTTCACAATTGACTGGTGGATTTTTCAATCAGCATTGTGACGTTATTGACAGAATGACACTTTATAAAACCGGAGCTGCGACCTCGCTCGAGCCCTTCGCAACCTGTGCGGCCTCATCGACTAAAATAATACTTGATACTCGTTTCCATGACTTGGTGATAACATGATTTCTTATAAAGTAATGAAACCTGATCCGTTCCTCTACCAGAACAATAAAATTAAGAGGAACCACTATGTTTTTGTTTTGGGACCTGTTAGCTAGCTAGTGTAAAAATATCAATTTACAAATAATAAAAAATGCCAAATTATAATTTGCACTTAGAAAGATTGTAACGAAAATGAACGATTGACAAAATCAATTGAAGAAGATTTTTGTATAATCGACTGAGAGGTCGCTCTCAACCTGCTGGTGTTGAGTTTTCTTGTTTGTGGAAAAATTGTTATACTTGTGCGTTGCAACTAAGTGAACAAAGCATTCGCGTTATTTATCGAGTTTCTTTGTTGTAATGCAGCAAATGTATGTATATAAAACTATAGTTAGAACAGTTTGAAGTGATTTCTTTGTTTTATCGAAACTTTGAGCAGGTGGAGTCAGTGAATTTTGAGAAGAACATAATCACTTTCGAAATCAGTTGCTCAGGAAAGATTGGAAATAGCTCGATCCACACGGAGCGCGCTCGACCTAAATTCTTGAGTCTGCACATTACGGCTCCACATACTTATGTGTAGTTTTATTTGATATTGGATTATTTTTTAATTATTATTTAGAAACTGTAACTTTCTCTTTCTATCGCTTATTAAGAATTTTGTGCATGGTACTTTTTGCCTTGACCTTAATAAATTTTTCTTCGTAACTGTTCACGTTTAAAAACAATAAAGTTAATAAAATTCTGTTTATAGTATAGAATTTCTCCTTTCTCATTTCTAATTTGGTATGCCACTTAAGCCTTTTTGTAATTTGAATTGCTATGGATTCTTTTGAATGAGAAAAAAAAACAAGGCAGAGCATCTTCATTCTTTGTTTTTAATATCGGCTTCACCTTATTGCAAATTTTAATAATGGACAACACTCATTCCGACGTGACATTCACGTTACATTTTGTCATTCAAACATATATATACAACATAGCATAGCTAGAATAATAAGACGTATTATCAGGCCATTTTTAAATTTTTATATACATTTTTAATTAAAACTGACATTTTCTTTTATGGTGTCTTTTAATATGTTTTCGTAATGTTAGTCATTTATTTAAGATAAAAAATCTTGGAGTTTTTACTTAATATATGGGTGCAAAACAAGTTTACAAGTTACCTTTAAAATATACAAAACAGGTTGCGCAATTTATTTAAATCTGGTTTTTACGTCCATATAAGTAAGAGTAAGTTCATTTTTAACATTTTTGACGCGACACTAAAAACCTTGCATCTTCACTATAAAGTTTTTTAACCAAGCTGATGATTTTGCTTACATATAAAAAATCGTAAGTTTTTGTTGCAAGGTTCGTATTTAAATAGGTAGGTATATAATTTAATTACACGAATGAATTACTTTTCATTACTTGTTGATGAAGTATTAAAAACATTTCATAAGTAAGAATAGGTTACGGTTGATATTGGAACATCATATTTTAATAAATAGTAAAGCACCAGAAATCACAACAGACCTTCATAAAAAGCATAGGAGGTAGATACTGTTGCAACGGCAGGAAGCGTTGGGCACGCGACGTGGCCTAACGGAGCGTGACACGAGAAATTAACTGTTATTTATACGCACTGCGATGTCTTGTTTAAGTAACCTGTTACAACATTTAAGAAAGTATAGACAAAACTGTTACAGTGAAATACTCAATACTTTATCATAACAAAAATCCAAGGCGAATACAAAAATAAAATGTTTTATACCAATTACATATACCTTTTGAAAAGAGTAATTATTGGATGTTACAAAATTTCTTCGCATGAAATTCAATTTATAGAAGCTAAAAAATGCCAACATTTGCAAATTGCTTGTAATAACAATTAACTGTATTTTTTTTTTAAATGAATCAGATTTTCTTTATAGCATAGGTAGGCAGACTGGCAAATGGGGCACCTGATAATAAGTAGTCACCACTGCTCATAGATATTAGCGCCGTAAGAAATTTTGACGATTCTATCGTCATTGCGCCTCCAACTTTAGGAAATGAGATGTGATATCCCTTGTGCCTCTAGTTACATTTGTTCACTTATTCTTTAAGCCGGACCGCGGCAATCTTAAGTGTTGCTCCTGGGTGGTAGAGAATATGATGAGTAGGTAGCACCTACCCAGACAGGCACTTGGACAAAGCTCTACCACTAAGAAAATTATATAATTTTAATATATCCTATGTTTAATTAGGCAAAGACAATACAGTCCATGTCTTCTATTCTTTCTTTAGCCTCTGCGTAAATGTTTCTCATATAATATTATCACCGTACAATAAGAGGCCTGATAGTTGCGTTTTTTTTTTACAAAAATAATAAAGAGACATTTCGACGTATGTCGGCAATAATCAAACTGTTATGTGTTGAGTTATTGATAGTAGTATAAACGTGCGTATGAAATAGGGACTTATCTATCTTTGTTTTGATTATAGGTTAATGTCAAAGTACTATCTAATTTTTATATTATGAAGCTACCATGACCAGCTGTGACCGTCGACCTCGTCTAGTGAGCGTTGTGCTAGAAGGTTGTATTTCAACATCGTCTTCTACGTTTAACATAATTAAACTTATTACAATACTTGAACTAGGAATTTCTCTTATATGGTATTTTTTATCAATAGAAAGCACTAAAAGCGCTTTAGGGCTTCATTTGTCTTAATTGTTATGTTAATCCCACGTGGTTTTTTTTTTAATATTTCGGCAAAGTACAAATCCAGATATATATGTATAATTATAACACGTAAATATACTATTTCATATACAGCTAAACAATTATTTTTTATGATACATAAAAAAAACATAAATCATCCAAGCACGAAACTGCGTGTTGCTGACGATTTCGAACGCATAATATCAACAACATTATTTTATATGAAAATGTTAAAACATTTGGGCTTTAGTTTGTTTGCTTTAGTTTCGCTAAGATAAAAATATATACGCGTAACAACTAAGTGACTGTTAATAAATTTAATTATTTATCGATCTTACTATTTTTTGTCAAATCATATTGTCACACTTGGACGTGAGTTGTCTGAACAAACTTTCAATCTAGTTGAAGTAACAAAAAACGATTTTATACAAGTTCGCCATATTTAAAAAGTTGTTATTGGTTTTTTAATTAATTAAATGCATTGCTTTCAGTTAAATAATACAAAAATCCTGGTATATTGTAATTTTTATGATAATGAACTAATCGCTCGACTATGAGATGGGTGAAAAATGAGAGCAAAATTAAAAAGTGAATATACCACCCTGTCTGAAGTCCTGTTGTTTATGTCTTATTGTTGCCAGTGATAACAGTCGTTTACTCGTACTTATCGCATTGCTAACTATTTATAGTTATCGCGAGGACGAATACAGAGGTGATGGCAGTAGTCTATGTAATTAATTATTATTTCTCATATTTGAAAATTTTCCGCTGTTAACTAAGATATCAAAGTGTAAAGAAGAAGTTTATTATTTTTAAAAACGAAACAGCGACCCGACTCCTGAATTTTGAAATATTTTTATTTTATATTTCAATAAAATAATCTGGTCAAATATTCGTAGCCCTAGAATAATTAACGTAATACAGACCGCATAGCTGTAAGAAAGTCGTAAGTTCGATTCTGATTCAATAGCTTTTGGATATTGAATCGAGCATAGTTAGGCAGACTGTCAAATGGCCTCTTGATTGTAATTGCTCACCACCACCCTCAGATATTGACACTGTAAGAAATGTTGACCATTAATTAAATCGTCAAACGCTACCAACCTTGGGAACCATGATTATATGTTTGTTACGTTGGCTCACTCACAAGTTTACTTGAAACATTTATTTAAAACCATTAAGATTATTAGAGACCGTTAAGACGAAGTCTTACTGGTATATAGCATAGTTGTTACTTTTGTTACGTAATTACAGCAATAAGTATTACATAACTGCATGAGTGGATATAACTACATTCTTGTTTAGTCTTAAGTTGATTTGAAATTTTATTACACATATAAAAGTAAATAAATGCCGGTATCTTATTTTTGTAAACTCTGTTAATATTTTAAATTATCGAGTAAATGTAAATCAACGGATATTATTTTCATACGTTACCTTGTATAATATTGTTTAAATATTATAAAATTGTATGAAAAACCTCATATATATTTCACATTAAATATTTAATATCTAAATTTTAATAAAATGTACGTAAATATTTAAGTACTAAATGAATAGCCAAAAATTGGATGGCCTTGTGAACTCTTATTACGACATCCACATTCAACGCTTACAGGCGTTGCGGTCGTTGAACTATGGTGTGTCTAACCTTAGTCACTTTCTACCTCAAATGTTGTTTTTTTATCAAAACAAATGTTTTAAATCTGCGTAGACGTTGTGATCACTACTTTTATCGGATTTTTCAGGTGGAATTTTCCGAGGAATTGTTTGGATTAATCCCGGGCGACGAAATTGACCACCGGACATTACGTCAGAACTCGAAAGTCCACAACAGCGCGATTTTTAAGATATATTTGCCTCGCAGTATCATTCTGCGGTACCAACTTTCCTGGCTGTTTTTCGATCCGAACCGATATAACATGAGAACCATCAAGAAAATAGCCTACTTATTCCTCAAAGGCCGGCAACGCACCTGCAAGGCCCCCGGTGTTGCAGATGTTCATGGGCGGCACTAGTCACTTTCCATCAAGTGAGCTGTCTGCTTGTTTGCCACCTATTATATAAAAAAATATCTATTTTTTACCGAGCCGCAGTAAAATAGCGTCTACCACGCGATATAAGCTACCCACTTAACCCTTCTTAACAAGAGCGGTGGCCTTTGTTTAACTTTGGGGAAATTGTCGAATTAAACGTGAAATTTCGATTAAAACGAACAGAAAATTAACAATTTAAAAACAACCTAATGTGATCTTCTCTGCCCATATTTTGTATATTGTATAAAATTTAAACCACTGTCAACTGTCGTCATTATCTGGATTCTAGGTGTAAAGTCCCTAGAGCCCGTATTTGGCTGAGTTAACATTCAAACCCGACACAGTACTTACAAAGTATTGCTTTTTGTCATATTTGTAGAAGGTTCGAAACATTGAACTCCAAAAATATTAAACCTAACGTTATTATAAAATTCTATAACAAACCAAGCCGTTGTGAACGCCACTTAATTCTATTAAATGTCGTATTAACTACAATATATCTTTCATCCTATAATCTCATAAGCACACAACATATCAGTCAGTAACAGTGTAATGTAATACCGAGGTATTTTTAAACATATTTATTTACATAAGTGTGTAAAAGTGAAGTAGATTCCACAGATGCAATTAAACAGTTTGTGCATATTGAAATCCCTAGAATTTGAGGACAAGGCATGTAGATATGCAACCCCAATTTTAAGCCACTGTACTAAATGAGCGGTTTTCAAAAGTAGGTCAGAACGCTGAGGGCTTAAATTGGGTCGTACCCAAGGGGAGACTGGGTTAGGTATCTACTGAGTAAAAGGTTTATATATATATATACATAAAACTGAGCAATTGTTCAAGTTATATTATGTTTTTTTTTTTTAAATATTTGTTATGAAAGTGGATCGAATACGACTTTTGTAATAGGCGGAAAAGACAAGTTGCTGCTGGTATTAAAATTTTTACTTTCGCTCGTACATTTGATTAGAGCATCGAAAGAGAAACTCCATGTTTATTTTATGATATAAAATAGGTTGCGTGTCTACGACCGCGTCTACATTGTTAAGGTATTTTAATCGATTCGACATGAAAATGAATTCTCGAACTCGCCTTGGTGTACGCTGATATTGACACCAATAACGAGCCGTCATGCCGATTGCGGACCTCGCTTGTGTACTTTATATTTACAGGAATAATTATTATTGCAACCTTTAATTTAACCGTTTTAAATTTAATAAATATATTTGTATTAAATGACCATGTATTTTTAAAGAAAGTCAGGAAGACGGATGTGTAATTTAGAAATATAATTCTTGTAAGCCTAGGTTGTGTTCAACTTGGCCCAAAAATGTTGGGATTAAACATATTTAACAGCAATAGGAGTTAAATGGTTTCTCGCTCTTGCAATTACTTTGGCATACTTACCATTCAAACCGGAAATCAGCCATACAAATTATTGCTGTAGAATAACTATTGAAGTAGTATCTACCAAGACGCACGCCTGTACCTAATTTATGTATCCTACTATAAATATAATAATTATTAAAATTAATTGGTTTATAATATTTTATTTCATGCTGTTTTAAATCTCTCTTCATTTTATTAACATATTCGTAGTAATATTCTCTGAGTGTGAAATACTTAAGTTGCTTGTACACTACTTTTAAACTATCGTCTCATGAGCAAGCGAACTAATTACAGTTTATTACAATTAAGATATATATAGATTATCTCGGTGTTTAGAAATCGATTATATTTAATGTTATAGTATTGTCATCTCATTTGTCACCTTACTCACCTCAAAAAAAAGACTAATATCATTAGAGAATCAATAATTATATAGAAAGTAGGCTCATTAATTGAAATATTTATAATAAACGGATGTTTACCATGTTACATAAAATACATCAAGCTACTGATTTTAATCAGTGTTGGAGAACCAGGAAAGTGTGATCTACATCGTCGTCATTCAGCCTAGCGTCGGTAATTAATTTTTATCTGGCTATTAATCAATTCATATTTTTTATCATCGAAATAATCTTATTAAAACTCGAGCAACGATTAACATTGCCAGTTAATTATTCGTTGTTAAACACTATGTAATTAAAGCGATAAAAAATACAATAAAAATGAAGGTCAACTTGTATAGTAAGAATGTGGGTTCGAGTTAATTTCTAACCGTTATAAGCATTTGTAAAACTGGCTAAAATCGCATACGATTACGTGACATTGTTGCCAATAATCAAACACAGGTGATTGTTATTTCTTGACTTGAGTAAGTTACGGTATTAAATAATAATTTCCATATTTGGTGTATTTATATATTCACATATAAACAAACCATAGCGCACGTATATCCAATAATTACGATAAAGAGACTAAATTATGAGAACTTAATTTTGCAGCTTAGAAGAAAATACTTCGTTAGTGAAAGAATTTTGCGATATTTTGAATTGGTTCTGTCCTCCCTCCAATTTCAACTTCATTCAATTGAACTGATAAAAAAATAATCTTTAACCTTTTTAGCTGCTTACGATAAAAAAGTAGGATCATATCGATTTTTGTGATCGTGTATGTGTGAAACATCCGAAAATACTTTTTCTAGTGGTTAGTGCTAGTTCATTATATTTTCAAATAAGTGTGTGAAATTTTGTACTATTTATTTGTATAAATGACAATCTATTGTGACCAAAAAACGATGATATTTTTATATTCCGTTCGCTTTCCAAGCCGACCTTTCGTGTTGAATTATTCATAGCGTTGTTCTTCTTGATGTAATACTCGTTAGGTATAACTTCCCGCCATCAAAATTTAATGATATAATATTTATAATACCGAATCTTACGTCTAAAGTACTTTTAATTAGAAAAATGTGTTACTATGGAAAGGTTTTTAAACATATTTTACCACATTGCTCCAGTAATGTATCCAATATAGAGAGTTTCATTCGAAACGTGCAAGCTTCAGCATGATGTTTTTCTTTACGATAGAGCACGAGATGAATTTTAACTACAAATTAAACACGTGCAAAGTATGTGGGCAAACCCGGATTTTAACCCGCGACCTTTATTTAATCCTTGAATGGTTCAATGCATTAATTACCCATTATATAAAATTTATTGATTATTTTGTTAGTAAAATAAGTAATACTATTTATATTAAAATAACTGACTTCCATGCATAAAGGTTTTATAGGAATAAGCACAAGTTAGTAATAATTTAACTTATATAAAAAGCACTGGAAGCGCTAGATCGTGTGTTATATTATGAGATCTATATTCACAACATTTAGAAATGTCATGTCTGATTCAGTTCATGTAATAAATACGAAGTTACATAAAGCATTCAAAGAGACAATAATTTAGATTCAACACGTGCATAAATACAATGCTTTATTGCTTTGCCAGTGGAATCCAAAGTCCACAAAATATTCACTCTATTGGAATAGCAATATATGTATTTATAACTTACAAAACAACGTATAATACTCGTTCGTTGGTTGTTCGTCTATACATAGTAGAGCGGAACCGGGTGCGTGCGTTGACCGCAAAGAATGCATGCGGCGCACGCGCATCCCACAGCTGTTTCTGTTCGTTCCGCTGACGTCCGTTGACATCACGATGGAAAAGGAAATAAAACTTTTTATATCAATCAATATCATGGAGCATTGCAATTTATTTCGTCGTCTTTTTACATGCCTTTATTCGTAACTATAAAATATCCTTTAGAAGAATAAATG
The DNA here is from genome assembly GCF_037043105.1 of Vanessa tameamea. NCBI lineage: Eukaryota > Metazoa > Arthropoda > Insecta > Lepidoptera > Nymphalidae > Vanessa > Vanessa tameamea. The sequence goes on along the minus strand of NC_087319.1, from coordinate 8,815,951 downwards.
TGGATGCCACCTTAGTTCATACTTGCAATAAATCAAGTCAGTCGACTTAAACCTGTTCGTTTTATAATCATTTTTATAGAATTTTGATCCCACGTTAAAAAATAGATACGGTCATTTTGTCTCAGTTGTGAATTCCTGACATTTTAGTATCACTGCATCGAACCGTGAAAGCGGCGGTTTACTTTTTGCCCACGCTGCTGCCTGAGTGAACGATTATGTCAATCATTCAAGCATCGATTATAGAACCTTTTTCGTCTTTGAATAGAATATTTCTAAAAACATTGTTTACAGTCTGAGCATTTTATATTAAACAAGCCTTTAGCCATATCATTATTAAATTTATGAGTTATTTATGATATAAATAAATTAAAAATAACTTGTCTATGTGTTATACATTTATATATGATAATTTTATTTTCTTCAAAAAAAAAATGTCCTTAATAGACGCAATGTTTATTGCATTGAATAGGAATTGGTTTTAACTAAGGTAATATGAATTTATTACAATACACTATTTTTAAATTTATAAACGAATCGCTGGATTTCTCACCAAAAATACTAATTATAAAGCAACATAATAAGGCTCTTAATATATATATATATATCCTTAATTCAATTATTGACAAATAAATGAGCATATCAATTGAAGTCAACATATTTAAATTACTTAAATTGATTCTTAGATGAATTCATAAAAACTTTAACATAGTTGTTTATTTTAACCGATTGATGACTAGACGTGCCATTTATCGTTTCGATTTTCTCATTTTCACCGCCAAGATCTCATCGACGCTGGGAGTTTTATGAGCGATATCAGGATAATAGCAAAACGTCGGTTTACTACTCAATTCAATTTATATCCTTTCTAAATATTGATGATTGAAGTTGTCAAGTATGAAATATTTTTAATTATTTCAATGCAATAATTCGAGTTTTCAAAAATAGCTAAACCGATTTTGATAATTGTTTTTTTTTATCATGAAATAATGTAATCGAATATTAATTTTATGTTGTAAGAAAACAATTACGTATGCATTTATCGAATGTATCTTCATAACGACTTCTACAATAAACATATCTTGGTGTCACGTTACGCTGGTTGTAGGTACTTCCATAGCAATTGATGCGAGCTACTGAGCTAGTATAGCCCTGACCTCGTAGCTAGACAAGTAATGATAATAATCAACGGCGATACGGTCGGTTTGTGTTTATTAATCCTAGCGGCTTAACTCTTGTAATACTGAATCTTATCGGAACAATCGTGAGAAAGAAGGCCAATCTGTCCTATCGGTGCAGCGATTTATTTAGGTGACTCGTTTACTACATTTTGTAACTTTTTATATTTTATTTTATTGAAAATGTTACAATGATTACTATATAATTCACAAGTATCTTAAAGTACTTTTTTTTGCGGGTAGGTGTAAAATAAGTGAACTCATGTTTTTTAATGCTCTCGTTTTATTTAATTAAATTAATGAGAAATATGCTGTGAAAGTCTTGTCACTTACCAGTATTACATTCCTTTAATGACAACAATTATAGTCTACACTAAACACCTATCGCATTCACAATAAAAATTTTCATAAAATTCTTCCAATTGTTCAAACAATACAACAGCAGCAGAACAATGGAGTCCTTGAAACACACAATATTTGAACTCAGAGATCATTTTGATAATAAAATGGCAGAGTTTCAAAAAAATCTTCAAAGTGCTTCCATCCCGGCCACAAGTCCTACTTCCAATATTGCGGCTCAATTCAGTGTCTTCAGAAGTTTTGTTATGGGTGCTCTAGAGGGGCTTCAGTTACAACTTGGGCTTTTGGCTGGCAAGTATGATGAGTTAGAAATGAAATCCCGTAGAAAAATTCTTCTTGTCCACGGCATTCAGGAAAGCAAATCAGAAAAATTGGTGTCAGGTACCGTTAAGATTCTTTCTGAACATCTAAAAATCCCCGAATTGAAAGTGGAAGATATAAGCCGTTGTCACCGTCTCGGCCGCTCCAGCTCTGACAAGCCACGTGCCGTTCTTATCAAATTCCGAGATATTGACCTTAGAAATAAGGTCTGGTTCAGTAAAACCAATTTGAGGAATACTGGTATTACTATATCTGAATTCCTCACTAAAGAACGTCATGAGGTTTTTGTTGCGGCTCGCCAGCGATTCGGGATCACAAAGTGCTGGACTAGGAACGGCACTGTGGTAGTTTTAGAGTCACATGGCACTAAGAAGAGGATTTCTACGATGGCTGAATTAAAGTCCTTAACTTCATCCACCGACATCACAGAGGTAAACACTACTCCTACTGCTTCTACTAGCTGCGGCACCCTGGCATCAAAAGACTTGAAAATCTCCAATATCAGGCCAAAAAGAACCGTCAAAAAGTAATACTTTCTTTTCTTTTGTTTTATGTTATTAATTATCCCTTATCTTTGTGTCATAGTTTTATATTAATTTTGCTTCTGCGGTGTTTGTTTATCTGTTTCATTACGGTTGCAATAATTCTATCCGCTTATCTCTTTATTTATTTATCTTAGTTACTTGTCACAATCACATCGTTCGGTGTGTGCATGTTGTGAGATCTCATTCGAATTATAGAGTAATAATAATTAAATCTCAGTACTTCGACTCGCCATATAATTTACCGAACACAATTTATTTGTTTACCGATACCGACATTCATCATAATGATTGTCAAACTCAAAGGTCAAACTGACAAATGAGATTACAGAGTAAACAAATATTGAGCCATAAACAAAAGCGTTCCGTTTTAAGCAGAAATTTGGATACCATATATCTACTGTTATTTCTTGATAAAACATAGATATATATTTTGTAAATTAATGTAACTTAATTTATTTGTTTTTTTTTTTTTTTTTTTTTTATCAATACCTATTTGTTTTCATTTTAAATGTCATATTGTTTAAATATTCGCTGAATATACCTAACTACTAAGTGAGGAGATTTAATTATTATCTATCCATTGATTGATTTTTGTGCCTAAATGTTTTTTTTTTTTTTTTTTGATGTTTTTGCTATGCTTTGGTGTTGCTGTTTGCACTGTTTTTGTTCTATTTCATGCATTTAACTATGACCAACCTGTGTTAGTGCTGGTAAGTGTAAGTTTTTGTCTGTTAAAATTAGCTTTTACGGGTTATATACATTTGTTTAAATATACATATATATTATTTCTAAATATATTTATTATATATATATTTATATTTATTTAGTATGAGTATTAATAATATTGATCTGAATATTGACTCAGACGATGATAACACTTTTGTATCACTTTCCTCTTCGGCTGACAGTTTTCATAGTACTTACATCCCGCTTTCCTCTTCTCTTGATTCAACCTTCTCTCTTTTCCCAAAAAATTTTAATGTTGTTCATTTGAATGCGCAGAGTATTCCAGCTCACTATCCTGATCTCTTATCTTCCTTTGGCAACTCTAATATTCACGCTATCCTTATCTCCGAAACATTCCTCAAGCCATCTCTTCCTTCTTCCTCCTTCTCATTACCTAACTTTCATCTTATCCGCAATGATCGAACTGGAAAAGGAGGCGGAGGAGTTGCTATTTATTTACGTAACCACATTCCTTTCACTATCCTGAATAAATCCGATTCCCAATACTCTGAATCCGCCGAGCACATACTCATCGAGGTTATATTTGGACACATTAAGGTACTACTCGGTGTTTTTTACAGTCCTTCGCTCCACATAGACTACTTCGACACGTTCGAAAGTCTATTGGAAAATTCCTTGCCTAATGTTAACCATGCTATTATTATGGGCGACTTCAATACCTGCCTTATCAAAAATGACGCTCGTGCCAAGCGCTTATTGAACATAATTAATAGCTCCAATCTAAATTTTCTCCCATCCAATGCCACTCATTACTTTCCCAACTGCATCCCAAGCCAACTTGACCTATCCTTTGTTTCATCCTTGGAGCATGTTGAAATTCACGGACAACTACCTGCTGAAGCCTTTTCGTACCATGACCTAATATATCTGTCGTACAAAGTACGTCCGCCGAAAGTTAAACCCACTGTGGTCATGCGTCGAAGCTTCAAACATTTTGACAACGAAAAATTTATGCAGGATCTTAGTGCTATCAATTGGGACTCAATTTTAAACGCTTCTACTATCGATGAGAAACTTGAACTTTTTAACTCCTCTCTAAATGATCTCTTCGATAAACATGCTCCTTTCCGTCCCATCAAGCTCAAACACCTACCTGCACCTTGGTTATCTCAGGACATTCGGCAGTTAATGAAGAAGCGTGACAGAGCTAAATCAAAATTTAAATTAAACCCAACTATTGACAACCTCGTGAAATATAAGAGTTTACGTAATCGGTGCCGTAAAGTATGTAGAGATGCTCAACGTAAATATATACAAGATAAGATTGAGAACAGCAATTCTTCTCAGACATGGAAATTCCTACAATCTCTAGGTATTGGACGACAAGCATCCAGGATCCCTCATACTGTTGATCTCAATGCTCTGAACGGATTTTTTGCTAGTACTGTCCTAATGAACAACAGTGATATAATTAGTACTTTAAATCATTTTAGATCCTTGCCTATTCCTAACAGACCCTCTTTTCACTTTTCCCCAATTACTGCTAGTGACGTTAAGGCCAACATCCTTGCAATAAGATCCGATGCCATGGGATGTGATGGAATCAACCGTAGAATGATACTTGCTGTGTTAGATTATGTTCTCCCTATATTATTTCACATTTTCAATTTCTCCCTTGACCATAATGAATTCCCTTCCACTTGGCGTTTAGCTTATATCCTTCCTATTCCCAAAAACAAAAATCCCATATCTTTCTTTCACTTTCGTCCAATATCTATCCTTCCATTTCTGTCTAAAGTGTTAGAACGTATTGTCCATCTTCAATTAACAAAGTATCTAGCAGAGTACAATGTACTCTCTGATTTCCAATCAGGATTTCGGAGAGGTCATAGTACTACTACTGCCCTACTTAAAGTATGCGACGATATACGTTTTAACATGGACAACAGACATGTTAGTATCCTGGCATTATTGGACTTCAGTAATGCGTTCAATACGGTTGATTTAAATCTCCTGCTGGCAGTGCTTCGGTCGATTAATATCTCTTCCGATGCATGTGAGTGGTTTCGTAGCTACCTGTTTGGTCGTCAGCAATGTGTACGGATTAATAATAAATTATCCAGCCTCCAATCTCTCTCATCTGGTGTTCCTCAAGGCAGTGTCCTCTCTCCACTTTTATTTTCCATTTTTATTAATACTGTATCCCATCTCCTCTCGTCTTCCTTTCATCTTTATGCTGACGACTTGCAGGTCTACGTTTCTGCTCCCTTAACAGGTATCGGAGGGGCTATTGAGAGGCTGAACCAGGAATTGCATAAAATTTGTACTTGGAGCAAGACGTGCGGGCTTCTTGTAAATCCAGATAAATCGCAGGTCATTATTATTGGCAGCTCCAAACTACTTACTAAAGTTGATTACGCCAACCTACCTGCGATCATCTTTAACAATACGCCTTTGTCACTTAGTAGTTCCGTTAAAAACCTTGGTCTTCTTATCGATAATACATTATCCTGGACTGTGCAAGTTGCTGAAGTCAGTAGAAAAGTTTTCGCCACATTTCATTTGTTAAAACGTTGGAAACACTTTCTGCCCATTAAGACTAAAATCACGTTATGTCAAACTCTTCTACTTCCTATTTTGGACTACGCAGATTGTTGTTACACAAACATTACTGAGGACCAACTCAATAAGCTAGAAAGGTTACAGAACGTTTGCATCAAATTCATCTTTGGTCTACGGAAATTTGATCACGTCTCCGAATATCGGGCGCAACTTAAGTGGCTTACTATTCGACATCGTCGCAACTTGCACATGTTATCTCTTCTTTACTCTATCCTCTATAATCCTCTTCTTCCCGCGTATTTGAAGGAACGGTTCTGTTTTGTGGGTACTGACATCAGCTATCCACATGAACTGCGGTCACGCTCTGACAACAAACTGTCACTGCCGGTCGCTCATACCCACTTCTATAGCGAATCCTTTACGATGACAGCTGCAAAGCTATGGAATACGCTCCCTACCGATATTCGTCAATCTGAGTCAATTTATATATTTAAAAATAGGTTACATAAGTATTATTTATCTATTCAATCTGCGTAAATACTATTTCCTATATTATCATACTATTAGTATTTATTTATTAAGTATTATATTTTATGTACGTAAGTTTTATTTTTATTCTATATGTTTAGTATAACTTTCTGCTATATATATAATTTTATTTATATAATTATTTGGTATATATAATACATATGTATTTATTAAACTTATATATATCTATTTTGTTATATATTATTTGTATTATTTAAAGTTTAATTTTTAGTTGTTTAAGAATAAAACATGCTTGTTTGCACCATCCCGTTTCCCACAGACAAATTCTTACTCTAAAGGGTTGTCTGTAAGAGATTGCTTTAAGCAATAAGACCGCCTTTGCATGCTTCTCTTTTTTGTTATATGTTCTTGTAATGTTATGTACACTGTATCTTTTGTCTTTTGTGTGCAATAAAGTGTTTATAAATAAAAAAAATAAAAAAGTATCGTTCTATTATACGATAATGTATACGTTGGTTTTTCACACCTTATTATACGTTACAGAAATTATACGGATACAATAACATTCCAAAGAGAATTATTTATAAAAGGAAAAGCATATATACCTATATGATTTGATTTGATCAACGGAGTTCAGCTCATTCTAGAAGGACGAATAAGTTTGTCTCAATAGATAAGTTGAAATTGTTTATGCGAAGTATAAAAGCTCTTATATCATTTTAAAAAGAGTCATTATTAAATAAGATTTTTATAATATAATTATAAATTTATCTGACATTGAACAAAAATATCTTACATTCATTCGAGTTAGTACCTACTGTTCGTAGGATTTTAATTGGTCATTTATAAAGAAATTTTATTATTCTTATAAATACTTATTAATATTAATTAATGAAGCATTAAAACTCATTAAAATAACGCTCGAGAGCAATTTTGATAAGAAAATTTACTAAAAATACATATATAGTTATTTTTCTGTTACGGACTAATTAACTGTAATATTATTTTATTAACTTTACACATTACGTAATAATTATTTATCTTATTCTTAAGCATCCCGAGTAATAGTCATGATTTGCTTATCGTAATCCCATTTATTTACGGGGGATATGACGCAGTAAGTAAACTGGATGGATGGATTTGGAAGACTTATGACCGGCCGCCTGCCTGGTGCCAATCCTTGGGATTTTTACTACTGGATTGGTTTCCCATCGTCAAATGATGATACCAATATCCTTAATGTATAAGTCTGCTTTTATACTAATTCCACGAATTAAGAATTGAGATGGGTTGCCTCCATTTTTTGGTAGAAAGTTGAAACAGACAACACTAAAAAACACTATGTGTATAATTAAACTTTATTATTTTAAATACAATACAATATACATAATCCATTTACTATCATGAATTTATGCAGTTTAACTTGTATGACTTGTATGTATTTTATTTTAGTTTAAAAAATTATTATCATCGAGTTAATAAACAAAAGTCATATTCAATTAGTTGGTAAGGTAAGGTAAATTTGGTTCAAAGTTCAGTTGCAAGATTTGACTTGCCCATATAAATAGAATTTATTAAAAAATGATAAGTCTTTTAAGTACTCAATAAATTCTGTATTTTGACTAGAGTTCACTTCTATATATTTTAAAAGGTACATTACCTTATGTTCGTGTTTCTTTCTCTTCTCTCGCTCCTTGCGGAGTAATGAGGACATAGACGCATTTTGAATTTAATAATAATTATAAGTATAATTAATAAAGACATCGATGAACTATTTCTTATAATAAAATTTGTATATATATGAAGCCATTAATCGTGCGATTTTGTGGGTAGATTAAATCGTTTCCACAAACCAAGTTAGTTAATCCATTCAATATAACTTGAGTTATATTTAATGGATGCATGAATTCACGAATAATTTAGGGGCGCACCGATGTCGGGAGTCTTCTGTACTGTACCCTCAATACTCTGTCACACTGCATTAACGCTTGCTACCATCGACTATTCCTATCAGGGGCCCGGAATTCCAGGGCCGTGTTTGACCTTTCCGGGACCTTAGAGATGGTTAAGGCTGCCCTAAATAGTTTTAAGGGTTTAATATTTTTTATTTTACTAGACGCAATCAATACAACAAAGTAGGTGTATGAAAATCGTTGTTGAAGTATTTTCCTGCCTAACAAAAGGCTCCTGTAATGTTTGAACATACAAGCGCGCCTATACCAACTACTAGTTTATTCAGAATATCTGCAGGTTGGCGGCGGGTTCGTGTAGATATCAATGTACAGATATCTTATACACGTACGGATAACGTAGAAAGTATATATACTACAGATATATCCGTGAATACTTAATGTTGGTCTATTCAGAGATTTGGCTGTGGGAATGGCGACGAACAGATTTAGAGATGATTTGATGTATAATACACATGTAAGATATTATGTATTATAGTAGTTTATATAATACAAGTCAATCTAAGTACAGAAATCTAGTCCTTTATAATATTTAAGGTATATTTTGTTATATACAAACTCTTTTCGTGATCTATGATTACAATAACTTTCTTTAGGTGTTTTCTATGAAAACACACTTCGGAAATATGCGAAAAACGTTGGATAACACAATCTTATGTGAAAAGTGTTATTTGCTGATAAAACGCATAAAAAAGGAGATATAAGTACAAAAATTGTAATTTTAATAAAGTGAATATATAAAATAATAATGCTTAGTTTTTAATAAATAAGATAAACTTTAATTCCAAAATGTCCGTGTGATTAAAGAACGGAATCACATAAATACATACTTTCCCATTTGTTTTATTACTAAGATCGCCTAAAGATTTAATTATCTGGTAATATTTGGCGAAACATTTATCTAATTTATTTATCATAGTCTAATTCGAATAGATAATTATTATAACACATAGGCACAATTTTCTAAATTAAAATTGTGGTTTGGCATTTTTTAATTATTTTATTAATATGCAACGGAAACTTCTTTAAAAGCACTACTCAGTAGGGACGTAGCAAAAGATATAAGCACTTGAGAAATGAAAGGGAAAACTTCCCTTGTGTTTGCTTATACGGCCATGAATGTAGAAAGAGCTGCTCTATGCATTTTTAATGACTGTAGTCACTTTTTTAAAAAAGGAATACAAAATAATATTATTTTTTTGTTATTGAACAAACAAAATATTTAAAAAAAAACGATAAAGAAATATTTTATTCAATTACAAAGGTTTTATTTATATTAATCCAATATAAAAACTCGTAAAGAATATTTTTTCTCGAGTGGATGTAAGAATTCAGGACAAAACAATTACAAAATAAATAAATGGGTCCTTTGTCTGTAGTTTGTACTTGACGCCTATTTCATTAAAATTGTGATTAAATCAATTATTTTTAATTTAACTAAAACAATTTCTCAGTAATAGTCTACGTCGCAGATACCAAGGCGCAAGGTTGGTACGACAATGTTTTGCAACCGATCGTGCGACAGGTCCGAGTCGCTAGCTGCGTTCATTGACCCACTGAACCCGTCGGGAAATGTGTGGGGCGCGCTTATTTGGAGCTGTCATTCGGATGCATAAACGATTCTATAGCGCGGGAAAATTATCTCTGTTTGTAAACTTAACGTTTATTCATTTATTTATCTAATGCCCAACTTTCTTTTATATGTATAAGTTTTAAAACAGTTTTATTCACATTGATGATGTGTTATATTTTCGACTTTCTCTTTTTGATTAAGTAATTATAAAATACAGTTTATAAAGATTATAGTATTTAATAGTTATTTATTAATCGTTTGCAGCAACGTATTTTAAGTATTTTGTCTCAACTAAAACTAATTATTTACTTGTTGTAATAATTCAAAATTGAATTTACTAAAAGAGCAAAAGATATTCAACTCCTATTAGAGCTTGAACATCTTTGAGTGATATTATTTTTATTTACGGTCTACAGATCTGAATTTGTTTTATCTTAAGAGTCGTCACGACGAACATTCTAAATTCGAAAACAGTCTATCCAATAGGTTGTCATATGGTAAGCTGTTACCTTAGAAACCAGTAGAAACATCGTCTAACATCGTTCACGTATCTAGGACGTTACATACCTTTTGCCTGTTATTACTCACTCACTCTTCAAACCGGAACAGATCAATACAGAGTGTCACTGTTTAGTGGTAGGATAATTGGCTAGATGGTGGTACGAGTATACACCCAGACGAGCCTGGCTTACAAAGCCATTATACCACCGATGAAATATTCTCAAAGGGAACTTAAAAAAATAATATGTATCTGAAACGCTACAAAGAACAGCTAGACAAGAAAGAAATACTTAATTGGTTTTCAACAAATACAAATAATAAAACATTGGCAACAAAGCGTAGAATTTCTCGTATTTGGTACAATATGACATTTTCAATTCAAACTGCGGCATAATTATGTGGTTTCAAGAAAGTATTATAAGATAGATGCTGTCTGGCAATGTTGTCTTATAATCATTCGCAGTGGCCTAGTTTCACAACCTTGACTAAGTACTTACTGTTTCTATTATTAGAACGTATTTCCCGCGCACCGGTAAAGAAGTTTCTGCCTAAACAAATAAATAACGGTGTACTCGGCGTTTTGTAACGTCGTCGATAACTGCCATCTGCTGAATTTTAGTAGTAAGATAATTATAGATTAATCAGAACTATCAGTTTAAAAAGTTATATCGTTTTTAAAGTAATCTTAATACTAAATTTGCTATTAATTCCTCTTTATTTCTGTTATGTGTTTCACTTCGGTTTCATTATTGTAAATAGTTTTATTCAATAATATTTCTTGTGCTATCATTTACGAAGGGACCTTTTTTTAACCAGCGCTCGTGTAAAATCAATGTTTTACAACTGTTTTTTTAAGCAGTTTGATTTAAACAGTTATAAACGATATAATCGAGTAAAGCAATTTATCCTCCCCTACTATGCTAATACACCATCTTCCCGCGTCCCGCAAGGCCCACGCCTTGTGTTTATTCAAATATATCGTAATATCTCTGGTTCAATTTACCACCGTGCCCAAAGTGTAAACATCAAAATTTTAATTCAACGCTTACTTAAATTAATATGTTATTCACAAAGATTAATGGAATGTGATAAATAAACGAATAATAATCAAATGTTCCAAATTAAATAAAAGTGGTTTATCGTGAAAATGTACAATAATCACGTCTGTAACTTACACAGTTGCACACTACTACAATAACGAATACATTTTATAAAACGTTTTTGTTAATCTAGTTTTAGCAGATTCATTGGAATGCGCCCGGAATTTTCTCTTCGACTATGTTTATAGGATAAGGGCTCAATGTCTCAAAAATATAAACTGTATAATCATCGTGCGGATATAAATGAAATTTGGCACTGAGATATATTTTAGTCTGGAATAGCACATGTATACTACTTACTTACCTTTAATTTATAACTCTTACACTTACCGCTCTCCCCCTCACCACACGTGGGCGAAATTAGCTTTTTTTTAAATTCTCTGCACAAAACTATAACCAACAAAATCGTTCCGTATCAAACGGTGTAGTAGTTTTTGTATGAAACCGGAAAAAATAAAACAAACAAAGATAATGATTACCAATCAAACTCATTACTATGATAATAAATATTTATTTACTTTCACGGTTTACTTTTTTTTTCGATACAAGACACGAATATACAGTTCTTCTAGATGTGATTGCTTAAATCCTATCCCATAAGTCCGTAAGTATATATACGTAGATATGTATAGTATTTGGCTCTTACCTAACACAAAATACGCACAATTTTTTTTATAATTATTATGTAATAATGACAAAATGTACATATTATGTCAAAAGTATCTAGATAAGGTTCTTAGAAATACAAAGTCCTTATCAAAGTTTATTTTGACAACATGTTTGACAGTATTGGAAGTAATTATTTAACATCAATTAATGAGCTGATATTTCATAATAAATTGACTCGAGTGGTGTTCTTTAAATATGATAGATTGCAATGTAAGAGAATTGAGATCATTAGGGTCTATTGTTAGACGGTAACGTAAACGGAAATTATTACAAAATATATCACGAAATACGCCCTCAAAACGTCGTAATAGCATTCTGATACTGTATAGTCTTTAGTTCGTCTAAGTCGGTTTTATTACAATACAATATGACCTTATCGGCAAAATCTGGTGTCAGATTTTTAGTAATTGTAGATATCTTACACAATATAGAATCAAGCCTATCAATCAGTCAATATCGTTCTTAGAAAGGTGTAAGGTATTTGAGAGTTTTAAATTTATGATCTATCGTAAATATTCATTTAGATTCTAACTTTTAACAAGCCAAAGTGTTCAGAATAAAGTCCAATATCATAAGTTTATTGTAAGCGATTGCATTTGGTCTGTTTATAAACGTTGGCCAGTCAAGGGTTTGGCAACACCCCGACCGCGTGGGCTTGACTGCACTTGAATGTACACGATGGCTTACAGACTACAGTCGCCTTTCAAACACCTCTGAATTCATTTCTATTTTCGAATCGTACCAACATCTGCACCGCGCGACTTTGTATGTCAAAATATGTATTAGGTATATACGTTGTATTATTTAATATTACGAAAAGATTTTCATAAATATCTTTTTAATATATAATACTCATCAGACGAATTAATTAAACGTATTAGATTTAAGAACTTTTATGAATAGTTATTAATCTATTCTGAATTGTTGTTTATTGTAAAATTATATACTATTATCATTATTGGTGTAGAGTTTGCAAAAAAATTACAAGACTTCGTATGATTATTATTGATTCAGTTACTTCATGCGATTAATATTCCAAGTATTTTGTTTGTTACCGTTTTCAAAAGCATAATATGTAATCCGTGTAATGAAATTACCTTCCTTATTAAGCCGTGCGACCGTATTCACAACAAATGACAGTCCTTCGAACAAACGGCATGCTATTCTGTTTAGTAAGCACGGTTCTATACATGTACACAGTAAATAATCGCTTAGATACATACGTGCTATTACGTGTACGTAACAGATACGGTGACAAGGTCGCGCTGTGTAGTGTAGGGCTTCAAGCGAAACTGGAACGAGATGAAACTTCTCTTGAATATAGGGTAAAATTCACTTTGATGCTCTGTAAATTTTAAATAACGATCTATGATAAAATTTATATTTCGACACCAACAATTTATACTACGCTAACTCAAGAGTGTGCGCACACTCTGCTAATAATTATTAGCGTAATATAAATCGATTGATTTCAAAAATTGCCTTTAGTTAGCGAATTTGTAACTTCGTTAATTTTGTATATTTCTTCACGATTTTATTAATACATATGAAATAATATATTTTAAGCAACAACAACAGCAGTAGTATAAACTGTAGGTGTCGATTTGTCTTGATTAAAGCTACTACTACTACTGCTATTACGATAAAGGTTGTCGTCTGAAACTTGTAATGGAAACAAAAATCTATTTTTAACTTTACTATATACATATATACATACTTAGGTAGGTGTAGACACTGCGAACGATCGATTAAGGCCTTTTATTATTATTAGTACCTATTATTTATTAATACTTTCCTTGCTTTGTTATTTCGATCGACTTAATCAGTAGTATGTGCTATAAATTATATGATTTGAAAAGTTAATTGCTGTTAATTCAAAAAAATAAGTTTTACTTCAAATCGATTTTAAATAAGTAGACAAAAACTTCTTAATATTTTGTTTAAACGTATTAATCTCGTGAACTCGAATAAAAAGTACACGTGTTCAGAATAATGAATAAATGTTTATTTATGATAAACATGAATTGAAGAATTCCATCACATTGCTTACATGGAGACTGCTCTTTACAATTCGTAGTAATCGTAAAAAATTTAAATTTTAAAACGATTTATCATTTATAAGTAAATGTATTCATTTATGAATGCCTCTGTAATAGTCTTCATTTGTTTTGCTCATTTGATTAGATCTAAAATAAATCATTTTTTATCTGTTTTATTTTATAAAAAGTACATATGTTATATCCACCAGATATTACAACTTTACTATAAAGTATGTAGTACCATAGAGTCAATATGAAAATTAGTAAAAACAGGTATGTTTATAGTTTGCATGACTTTTAATAAAACGTCTTACATCCTCAAGTTCAACTGTAGCTATAGTTTTGTTTATCACAAACTCGATAGCAAGGTCGTTCCGTACCAGGGTTTCGTGATAAAGTACATAGAACAGAAATCTTCACTGCCAATACTTTTATACATGTATATGAATGATTTACATTTTTGTTTTCTTTCACTTTAAACTGTACGTGTAACGTTATGTTATAGATAGTTCATGTTATGAAACTATTGCTTTCTTTTTAAATATGTTTATTTTATAATTATATTGTTATAATAGTTTCGGAGAGTAGAATGGAGGCACTCCATATCAATGTGTGGGTGTAGCGTGAGTCGACTAAGGAAATTTTTGTTAAGGGCATCCATCAATGTCGTATGTAACGGTTTCAAAACAGTACGGTGGCTGCGAACCAATCCAGCTTAAGTATTCCAGGGAGGTTCACGTCAAGTAGGGTTCCGGCTGTTGAAACTTTCAATAATTTCCATGCAGCCTACAAAATGACCCGATTACAAATAGATGGGTTAAGATCAACCGAATCATGAAGAAATGTTATCATGTTTATGTTTACGTTGAAATTATTTTTTAAATTATTATAAATAATAAATATATGTTCTATTTTATATATTCTAATATTCTTATTCCAAGGTTTTTAGGCGAATTCCGATACAATTATTTAGTTAATTATCGTTCAAGTTAAGGGCAAATACATGAAATTTTATCACGTGACGAAATTACGTACGTTCAATGAACGAAAAATTGGAACGTTTCTTCGGTTCTTATTAAATTCTTCATTACTATGAAACCAAGAAGGTTTTACATTTAATACTGTGAAATGAAGATCGTGTTACTTATGAGTAACATTATTTGTGTTTTCTTAACGCTTATCTTTGTTCACGTGAACACTTGCGCGTGTAATACATAATGTAATTATAATTTATCTTAAAGAGTTACATCTGACTTATATGCTTTATGTTAAATATTTAAATATAAAAAAAGTACCTGTATGAGCTTAGTGAAAATTCCGGTTATTAGGTTGAATAAATAAAATCTTTATTTTAAATATGGTCTCTATTTACATTTCATGGTACCGGTTTTGGTTGATTGAATTTATATAAAGTAATATCAAAATATCATTCATTTGGAAGCACCATAATATGCCCTATACATCTTTAATTTATTGCAATAAATGCAGTTAACATCGCACTTACTGATAAGGTGGTGTGTATAAATATATATATGCCATATGTGTGGTGTTCGTGATTGTTTTCAATCCACGTAGGCATATGTTATTTATTTGTTTACTTTGTTTTGACATTGAAAACGTTGGCATCATCCGCCTTGAGGTCAGTCTTGAACACTCATTATACGTTACCTGTCTCATTATAGTCGGGCTTGACAATTAAATGTAATTTATCTCTTTAAACTTTTAATGTCCTTGACATAACGTTTCTCTGACTTTTTGTCCCTGTAAATGGTGTGTTAAATTATTTTCGATAATTTAATGTCCTTGAGTTGATTGCTTCAGTGTAGTATGAGAGGTATTGTTTTTATGTATTATTTAACCTTTGTTGGTAATGTTAGGTACAATGTCGAAAACGTTATATTCTTAAATTTAAAATAAGTGATAAAATTATTTGAGAAATGTAGTGCACCCTAGCGACGAAAAGTGAAAACAATTAATGTTAATAAACTAGTACAGCAATACAGCTATTCGACGCTAGATGGCGTTGTTACGTACATATTGATGTTATTATTATAACTTCCTTATATTAATTTTTTTTTACATTATACTTCAATTCTACTATTTTTGTTTCAGGTGTTGGTAGAATATGATGGAGTTGATTGGCAACGACGTGAATGGGTGGCAGTGTACTCGCGTAAAACGTTTCGTGTGTTTTTGGTTGAAAGAACGTTAGTGTGGTCACCTAAAAAATTAGAAAAAGATGAAGTAAAGTGGCCTGCTTTGGTGAGTTGAACAAGTTTTATTAAGTTAAATCTACAAACATTTACTCATAATAATATAGGTAAAACTACTACATCGGAACCTAGGTTTAAAAACAAAGTATAGTAGTTTGTTATATGTGCGTCATAGATGCTTTTGACTTTTTATGGACCGTTTTATAAATAATTTATTTAAATCTACATTTCATGAAACTATGAGTTATGATAGTATTGATCATATGACATAGATGGCGCTGAATATAGTCTTTCTTAATTAAAGAAACGGTTTCAAACGGGTTTAATTTTTTAATGAAGACATAGTACTATGATATAGATAATTTGTACCTTTTATTTACTCTTTAGTCTTTAGCGCTAACAAATCATGTAGCTATCTAATAATGAAAATATTATTACATTTGGATCATTAGCTCTGGAGATAACCTCTCTACATAGGAAGTAACAATTTTTACTTTTTTATAATATTAGAATAGACGAGTATCTATGTATATCTTAACGTACCCTTTTGTTTGTTCGTATTCTCTAAGTTTGCACAGTAGTACAGTTCATCCGACTGGGTTGAAACTTCGTACAGTTGTTCTTGGCCAGCAGTACCATCACCGTATAATAGATGGCGCATGAGTCGTATCGTATAACTTTTTACCAAAGATTTAAAGAGACATTGCTATGCATGCTTGGTGCTGGCATTAACTATTTGTGAATTTTATATTTCGTAAAATAGTTTTCTCAATTTATAAGAAAATGTTTTACACAAATCTCAGAGGTGAGATTTTGGTTTCGTATCGATATGTCTTGGCCATTTTCATTAATGTAGTATAATCGTTAATTTTATTTTTAAATCTCTTTTTTATACGTATTTTTAAGCAGAAGTTTCAAACTTAACTGTTCACTGAACTATCCAAATAAATTTATATTGTTATTTATATGAATTCAAAGTAATAATGACATTAAATACGAGTTTTGTGATGCACATACATTTAATACCTTTGTATTTAAATTTTCTATATAGACTGTTTTTGCAAGACTTTATGTCACTTAAATTATTTTTTCATAAATGCACTCGTATAAGGGGATAACTTGTATGTGTACTGCTTGTTTGCTTAAATATTTTCTTTCGTAATGCACTAGCTACCCGTAGAGGCTTCACACGGGTACAATATAAAAATATATATTTTTTCGTTTTTCCAGCTAGGAAAGTCAAACTCTCCGCTTTTCTCGTCTATAATATGCATGTATTATACATCCTACTTAATCGTCTTAATTACTTCCTCTTGAACCTCTGTTTATTAATGAATTATATGCATTAAAATCCGTTGTAAGGTTTATAAGATCTAACCGGTAACGAGGCGAAAGGGACTTTGTTTTATACAATGTAGAGATTCATTTCTTTTAAACAAAGACCGTACATTCGGTTATTAGAGTTTGAAATATCATTCTAAAATATCAACTATTCAACTTAATAGGTACATATATGTTGGTTTGTTAATTAGCTTCCTAGTGGAAAGAAGCTGTGAGTTGATAAATACTAAAAGTCCCAGGATAAAATCAAGTCATGCGTGAATGTAGTTTTGAAGAGACATTTAATTTCTAGTTCGTTTAATATGATTAGGAAACCTTGCTTTATTTCATTTACATTTCCTTTAAAGGTAAATGAAATGAAAGTTTTGTTTAACAGACGATTAAGATAGTGATTAATGGTGACTATTTAACGAATTTGAGTAGTTGAATATAAAATACAAATTATATCAAATAAATTGTTTACAATAATATACTTAAATAAATACATATATAAACTTTTGTAATGTGAATTTCACTGGTGATTTCATGTGCCCGCATAACCCACTCAAATAATAAGTACACTTTTAAAATCGTCGCAAGTGCGTGCAAATATTTTGTAATTGGAACGATTGCAACGGTGTTAATGAAATTCACTACTCACGTGTCCATGCGGCCTTCGACGTTAGTGTAGTAATACGATAACCTATTTATAAACAGTGAAAATCTATGTATTTTCATGATTACTCTTTTGTATATTTACTATTATAAAAAACATGACCGAATGAATAGTATGAAGTGTTTTCGGACAGGATATTACATTCGTTATGTTTGTCGATTGCGTGTATGTTAGTAATAAAAAAGGGTAAATCATTACTGAGTTCGTTGCTAGTTCTTCTCGGTAGAATCTACATCCTACTTTCTACATAATTGTATCAATATGAATGTTTTTATGGTTGTTACTCTATCGTGCAAAAACGGCCGGACGAATTTGGATGAAATTTTGGAATAGAGATAGCTTATACGTAAAGGTGTTAGTTTGCCTATGAGTTAATATAGGAAAACCGGAAATTAGACCATAAGTATATTTATTGATACAAGATGATTCACAAGCACTTAGGAGCCAAAGGCTGAAGAGTCTAGACGTTAGTACTTGAATCAAGTGTTCTACGATTTTTAATAATAATATTTTCCTTTGCATTACTGTAAATTATTAAATGTGATTACGAATGAAGTGAAAACTAAACAAGTTTATTCTTATTTTAATTTCATCTCAGTACAGACAAATTATGTTAATTATTCGTTAGGTAACCTAATTCAACTTCATCAAATGTTATAAATAAGTTTGTTATGTAAGAAAGAGATGTAGGAGTATTTATGTTGTCAATTTAGTCGCTTATGTTCGAGGCGAACGGTGTTTTGAAGGTGATTTTATAGTTGTTATTCAAAGTAAACCAGCAATCGTGTACGTGCTGTGGAACTTTTCACTGCTAGTTTGAATAATTTATTGTTTTATGTATTTATTTAAAAATCGAAATGTTTAAAACATAATTACGTACTTGTTACATGATATTCTCCAATATATTGTTTATTTTTAAATTTTTTATTTGAATGTTTTTCAAATCCTTTAGTATTACTGGTTAAGTCAGCAGTCAGCCAGAAATGTTAACTCATTTTTTTAAATACAACTCTAAAGTAACTAAAACAGATGTACTACGTACGTAAAAATATTAATAAATCCAATGTTATTCATTTTAATTATTATTAAATAAATAAATCATTATAAAAAAACATCTTACATATACGATAAAGTTTAATAGTATTTAGTCGAAAAAGTCCTATTAATATGTATCGCAATAATAATAAGGTTTTTTGAAACATTTTTTTAAAGTAATTGTGCCTTTTACTTTTATCTTAATAACTATAATTTTATTTTTTTCAGACGTTCACTCCATTGTCTGCGGATGTCACACTTCAAGCAGATGCACAGCCTGTCGAGTATCTACACGACAGACAACTTCTCTTTCTTGACTATGCGAATCTGCAACCCTATCAGGTAACAGCTTAATAAAATCGTATCGTAATTGTATTACATAATATAATAAATCGACAAATATTATAAACCAAATTAATTAACAGTTTAACTCTTTTTTATTACACTGATATGAAACAAAAGCGTTACGTTATTTAGATGGTTTAGTTATTGCTACTCACCGCTAGATGGCGTTACTTATCTAAAATACTTACGATTTATGTATTGTACAAGTTATGTGAATTTTTAGTTAAAAAGTATGATTTTCTTTGCTTTAAGCTTAAGTAAGGGATATAGGCGAATTTAAAAAAAAAAAATTTGGAGTGATTTATTATGGGCAATAAAGATTTACTATCTGCCATCTATCAACCCAAAGGTTAAAATGGTTTTACAAAATATTTGTGCGAAGAATAAACCTGGAAGTACTGAATGTTTTTCATAATCTGATATCTATAATAATCTTAATTAGAACTAATTTCAAGAGTCGAGAAGTATTAACATATAATTAGGGACCTGACTTGTGGCATTTTTACGTAATAAGTTTAATATAATTGTGATCGTATTTTAATCGGAAGACATACATATTTTAAATAATTATTGTCTATTTTACTTGTCATTGTTACTTAGTCTTGTTATATTGTTTATGCGAAAACGATGACTGTAAATAATTATGGTGGTCCGACTTTGTAGACGTTTGTAATAAAATTCTTTGCATATTTAATCATTTGGACGTTATTTTAGGCCGTGAATGAATTATGTTTTTGCCTTTTGATATTTTAAAAGGACTTTACGTAATCTCATAATATGCAAGTTCCTAGTCATGAATATTTAATATAATGATAATGTCTTTGGTTGCTTTATTTTCGCAAACGCTGAAGGGTAAATTTACTTTATTACAATAACTTCTACCTCCGAATATAAAATGATACTTTTATGTTAAAATATTATTTGCTCTTAAAAACTTACATATTCATGAAAAGAAATATATACGTTGTGTTCACTCAATCCGTTATGTCGACAGATTAACATCAGCTTAACAAGAAACATATTTTAAAATAATAAATATTTTATGCGTAAATCATCCCACATTTTATACTTTAAATGCTATAGTTTGAACTGTTTAAGTAAATGTATCGTTGATATAGATATACCTAGCCTAGCCTATGCCTAGCTTATAAGATTGCAGATGTCGAGGTCCTGGATACAGATCGTCGGTGCCCAACCCACGATTTAGAAATAGTTATATGGTTAATGGTTATTCTGTCTAGTAGAAGACTCTGCAGCTAAGTTACACCTGTACGCAGGAAAGCATGTAAAACCTAAACTCTCGTAAACGATCGTTTCCTTATCGTCCGATCAGATTATGACAAATTAGCATAAGAGAGTGCACCTGTCTTAGTCTACGCATTGTGCAGTATTATCTACCCAAAGCAGCTGGCTTCGTCTCTGTCGAGAAGGGCCGCGATGCCCGGAAGTCTCCAGGACATATACTCAAGTATATGCAAAAAAATAGAATTTTTTTTGTAAAGTAACTAGGAAACAAGAATCCTTTTCATAAAAACTTGTAGAATAGAATTTTTTATTTCTTTTAATAAATTCATGTACTCTCCTACACTCAATAAAACCTAAGTTTAATAAAATCATTATTGGATAACTATTTTCGTACGTATATCATATAAAATAAATAAGTTTCTCAATTATAAAAACAAGGAACGAACGAAGTGCATAGACGACCCAATTTTCCAGTGAGACGATCCACACGAGTGTTTATCCAAAGTTGCGCGCCCGGGCGACGTGGGGAGATCAAGGACGGCGTCTGCCAAACAAGGGGTGTTCCCCGGGCGACAGGCGAGGGCGGCCGGGCGGACGGGAGGCTCGGCGGCTCGGCGGCCGGGAGGTTCGGTGGAACGGGCATGTTTTGATGCTCGCCGCCCGCTATATTGATTTTCCGCACCCGGTTCACCCACGCCTCCCTTCACTATATACATATTCGCCAGGTGGTGGTTATGCCGGTGTCGCGCTATTTTCGGTTAGCTCGGCCTCCCGGCAAAGCGTGATTGATTGGCTGCCTCCCGCAGAATATAATTTGGGCATTGCTACTTTTCTTTTTAATTTCCCACAATTTGACATCAAACATAACGTTCAACGAGTTCTTATTTATTTCCTGTTTGAAATTCAATTGTAATTTCTATTTGATTATCATAATGATAATCAATATCTACTCTGATTGTCTGAGAATATTCATATATTTAAATTGGAATTGTTTTCTATGATATATGAAGTACGGATAAGAATTGTATGTAATTAATTAAAAACTAATGCAAATAATATAATTATATTTCTTATCTTAAGTATTTAATCATCTCTATTATGTAAGAATGTATTTGAACGGATTTTCGATAATTTTTCAACTTAAAACCTAAAACCCTTATTAAAAACTCAATCATGCGATATTGAAAGTTTTCCGACTTCGCCATGCACGCAACTAAGAGAAACTGTTCCCGCAAAATTTAAACGAGCAAACTTTTCAGTTAGCGTCTGTCCGGTCTAAACACCCCCCCCCCCCCCTCCAATGGGAGGACGGAGGGGTCGTGACATTGATGTAGACATGTGTAGCGTAAGACGAAACGAATGCGCTCTTATGTAATGTAATAACAGTATCTTCTTACAATGGCAGCCTTTATTATATTTCATATTATGATGAAGTATGTTTATGAAATTCTTAAGTAGATATTTATAATGTTGTATAGGTAACTAAGATATGGGATAATTATTCTCAGACCTAATTAATTTTAAATGAAAAATATATTTTTCAAATTGGTATGAGAACCGCAATAAATTGCATGGCCTTACTATAATTGTCATTTGTGCTTATAGACGATAGTATTGTAGGATAGATAAGCGACAGTCTCTCCTCACGTTGCCAAAACATTGTTTTACGAGGGACAAGCTGGTATGACCGTAATTACTGTGGCCGAATTACAGTTAGTAATAGAATCATGAAGTAATGTATGGTCTGTTGTATAGGTAGGCATGATACCTGCCTCTGTGACTAGTCCAGTTTTAAATGATACAGTGGATTTATAAAATTACATTAAAGTTGTCGTATAATGCATTTTGTTGAAATAGATTGTATTGTGCAAATAAATTTGGCATATTATACTAACTAAACTTAATAATTAGTTATTACATTATATTGATGTTAAAGTCTTTTTTTTTAATGTTTAAGGAAGTTACGATCTCTCAAATGAATAACTCAACTTGTGTAATTTAATACAAATTCCAAGACCAAAGAAGCGTAACGTTCATGGTTAATGACGAGGCGATGAAAGTCGAGCGAGCGTGACGTCGAGTTTTGCATTTTGATCGTAACACGAATGCAGATTGGTTTGTGGGCTTACTCGTTACATCTTCGTTATTACTAGCCAGGTAGATATTTACCATTTCATCGTTGATACATTTGTGGAACACGGTGAACATCAGCTCGCTGAAATAGATGGTTTGATTGAAAATATTGTTTTGTTTTATTATAAATGTAGTTTATAAGTGAATTTTTACTTCAAAAAGTGAATACGCGAGTAGAACTAATCTATTGATTTAGTTGAAATAAAACTTCTTTTGCAAGTTATGAGAAATAATCTTACGAAAATATGTACTTTATCACTATAAAGCTGTTTTGAGATTTCATATCATAGATAAGTTTGTGATTTTTATTGATATGTTTTATCTAAATTTAAGTTTCACTGTTTGTGTGATTGATAAATGAATCATGTTATTTATAATATATTATCATAAGAATTCCGCGTACACATATCTTTAATGATAAGATATTTTTTCGGTAAATAGTAATAAAAATTATAAATAATACTCTTTTATCGTAATATTTTAATCGCCCATAACAACAATTTATGCAGTATTTTTTGTATTAGACAAGTAGACCAGCATATGGACCATCTGATGGTAAGTGGTCATCGCCGCCCATTGACATTGGCGTTTTAAAAAATGTTAACCAGTTATAAAGGATTACATCGCCAATACGCCACCAACTTTCAGAACTCTGATGTTATGTCGCTTGTGCCTGTTGTTACGCTGGTATAGGCTTACTATGGAAATATAATAATGTATAGTAGAGTAAACATTTGAACGCGCCACTGTGGGCCTCCTCTCCTTTTGAGAAGATGTAAATAACTATCGTGTCCATTAAAACTTATAGCAAAGATCGTGGGGATGGAGATTTACTACTAAAGTTTACGAACGCAAAAACAAAGATTAAATCGGGCAAGTAATAATAGAAAAGGTAAATGGACGGACCATTTAATCATTACACTTGTAAAATAATATCTCAATATTTGATTTGTTAAAGATATTCAACTTAATAAAGTATTTTTACATAAGTACATTTTCAAAGGAAGTTCCAAGTCTAGCAAAAAAGAAGATTTCTTACAAGAAATACATTAAACACTTTTATTATAAACATATCATTTATTTCGTGTGTAAACAACGGAATATGCAAAATAATACTTTGCATTGAATATGATAAAAATGTTGATAATTGCAATTGAAAGGTGAAGAAATACAAAACACATTATTATGTGCAATAATAATTATGCATAATACAAGTTTGCCTTGTTAGGTATGTAACGTGTATTAAATGCAATATTTATACACGAGGTAATGTATTATTTAAGTACAAAACGAGGAAAGTCCTCGTATTTATTTTATTGTCACGTTGATAGCAAGGGTGACGTAACGGTGTACACGTCTCGGGTGTGGGCTCTTATCGTATTCAAACACTTCGGTCGTCTGAAGGTTTTTTTTTTTATATAAATCTTTCTTTTATGCTTCGATATAAGGGAAAATTTAACGACTGATGGTAATTCGATTTTCTAGCTATTCATTCTCATCTCGCTTGTGTGATTATATTGTTCTTCAATGTTATCAAACTATCCAAGGTCAGCTTAGTATTACATATTTGTGTAATGTATATAACTATTTATACAACCCGAAACATTATAGAATTAAAATTATAAAATATAATACAGTTATGTTAATGGTAAAGTAAGAGTCTGTCCTGTCTGTCTTGCCTGCTGGGCTAAGGCCTGCTCTCTCTTTTGAGAAGGTTGGGAGCCTACTCTATCACGCTACTCCAGTGCGGGTTGGTGGATACACACGTGGTAGAATTTAATTGAAATTAGACACATGCCGATTTCCTCCCGACGTTTTCCTTTACGAGATGAGTTATAACACAAATGAAGCACATGAAAATTCTGCGTTCTAACCACTAGGCCATCGCGGCCACATTAATAGTGATCAATTAAAAAAAAAAAGAACGAAAAGTGTATGTATTTATAAGAACCTGCTTACCTACCTACTAAATTAAAATATACATAAAAAATTTGAACTATATGTTTATTATCGTTTAATCAAAATGCAAACAAGGCCAGAAGCGTAAGTCAAATAGGATGTGAAGATGTGATTTATGTTATGTACCTATTTGCAAATTGCAAAGCTTGATTATATTATGTACGCTGCACACCTGTGTAACTCTTTGGCGTTGAACAATGCAATATTTATCATAACACTACGTCTAATATAATAATACGAGTGTTTATGTAAGAGGCTTAGCGTGTCTTATTTCCTTTTGATAATAATATGCATTCATTTAGTTCGTCAAATGAATTTATATAAACTCATTTATAATTTATGTTTTGTAAATTAAATGTTATTGTCAAGTTTTTGTAATAATACAATTTGTTTCATTAAGTTTGAACAGTGATGAGACAAGTTTAATGTTATGTAATATCTAATAAAAACTTTGATTAAACCTTTTTGTAATAGGTGCATTTTTTTGCTCTATCTTATTTATTTGCACGCAGCGGCATAAAAAAGCGATAGCAGTAGTGCTCATTCATTTGACATCAACATCATAGCATCTTATAGTAGGTATACATCGGCGTTCCGTAGTGAGCACAAAAGCCCAATTTATGGATCCCCACTCGGCTTACGTGTTTGCCTCGTTTGTTTCCAGACGTGTTTTATCTGTGATGGATAGAACAGAGTGCATCGTCTGTGTTGCCTTTAAACCTTTTTGTATTACTTACTACGTAAGTAACTCGATATAAACTTGAGAAAAGTTCGTTTTACGTCTTCATTTTATTACTTTAAAGGCTTTATTTTAAGTTTCTCAACCAAGAATCTACTTGGAGATTTTAATATTAAAGTTTTAAAAGGATATTAGAATATGCTTTATCCTTTTTATATTACGAACTTGAAGATTACCATTATATTTTAATCTACCTTTATTGATGTTCTTACACAAAGTCACGATCGTTCGATTATAACTTATTTAATAAATAAAGTAAGATATTGTACGGTAAGAATTTTATACGCAGTATGACCAAGAATGGATAGATATTTTAACGGAACAATACCACGGGGGCGTTTCGAAGTACTTACCGATTCGTATTGTTTTCAGAAACAGTTAGTAGACCCCTGGGGCGGCCGTCCGTAATACAACACATGCAAAGTTCGTATATATACGACAACTTAGCTTTTCCAAGAATTCAAGCAAATATATTTCGTGCCCGTGTTACGGTTATTGTCTTCTATTTCGGGGCATTACTAATGAAATAAAATAATTAGAGGAATCAAATAATATGTATTATTATGTTTATGTTCATGTATTTTTAAATGAATTATGTTATTTGTATTTACTACACTGCTATGTAATGTTGCAGGAGATATAAATGTCAATTGTAGCTTGAAAGCAACTCTTAACTATGTGCATAGCATTGAAGTAGATGAAATTAAATAATGTACATTATTCATAAAGTCTTATCAATAATCCGATCACGAGCGAGGAGGGACTAGGGAGTCATGTCATACTCGCGACAGGAAATTGAATGAGCCGCGGGGATGCGAATGTGTGTCAGACATGATGGCTTCCTTGTTTAACTATCTACATACTGATTGATATCTCCTATACCGTCTTGCTGATGTGCAAGTGTGTTATTCCTATATATAAAAATGATACTACATAATAAATATTACATACTTAACATGAAAGATTTTAGTGTGAACCGTTTGATCGTAGGGATATTGCATTGTTTTCATAATTTTGATGAGTGTTTCTATGTTTTCTAAATTGTGGGCAAACATTTTTCAATATGAATTGAAAAAAACTAGTGCCTGGGATCCCACAATATTCAATGTAGATCTAAATGTTGTGCTAAGTCACACACATTAACACATTGTTAACTTGGGCAACTACAAATTACATGTTAAGGTTTACGTAAATGCCTTACAAAACAATCCATCAAACCAAAATACAGACATTCGAGCTTGTTTGTAAATATACAGGGTTATTGGTAATTCGACGTATTCCCATTAGGAGGTGATAGGGGCGATTATTTGCGATAATTTAAACCCCCATATGCACGTATTATTAACTACTTATTTGTTTTTATAACGACTTTTTTGGTTTTCAAGGCATTTTTGTGGAAAAAAAATAAAAAAAAAATTGAAATAATATCTTTTTCCGTCTCGCATTTTTAAATTTGTACCGATAATTATTGTTTTAATATTTACAAATAACCAGTATACATATATACGTTTTTATGAATCAGAAGAAAAAAATAGATTTTAATTGATAATTTTTTTTAAATACATTTTTTAAGTAGCATTTTTGACTTATTTTGAAAAAATCTAAAAAACGTGATAACTCAAAAATGGTTCACTTTTGCATTATGCATATGGTGGTTTAAATTATCGCAAATAATCGCCCCTATCACCTCCTAACGGGAATTCGTCGCATTACCAATAACCCTGTATAATATACCAAAACGTATTCTGTATCTTATGATTAGGTCACCGTTGCATATATTGATCAAGTCAGATGAACAAAAATGTTATTATAGAACAGATTAAATCAAGGAAACTGCGTTAGTATTTCCAACTCTTGCTCTCTCCGACCTCGTATTAATCATGAGGTAAACTCACCAAATAGAATAACCGAGGAAAATAAACAGTATAAGCCTCGGGGCACCGTTGCGTAACGCTGCTGAGTCACTGAGACTGCGTCGAGCTCATCAGAGCGTGACTGTTACACAAATACAAGCGAACAAGCGATTACGATGTTGTAATCTAGGATTACCCGATGAAAATTCTTTGGCCGTGAAAAATTATGCTTAAGGGCACGAGCACTTTACCGTTTTTCTGTGGGTTTTTCTAATTGCAGTTGCAAATTACCGCTTTTATTGGTTAAAGATCTTTTTTTTTTTTTGGTTAATTTGATTGGTTAAACTCTTTCCAATTCGTCTATACGCTATATTTTTTGTAAGAGATGAAGCAAACATTGATGTTTTTGTGCATCGTCAATGGGGTTCGTGTTACGTCAGACAGATATACGTAAAAAATATTTCGTAAAATAAAAATGTAAGCAGATAAAGCAGTAAAATATATGAAATGCAGTAGTTTTTTCACAAAGCGTCTGGCTTTTACGTAAATCATTTCCGTGTCGCCTAACCACATCCAATAGCTATAGTATAAACCTACAGTACTTGTCGGTATTCGCTTACACTAAACACATAGTTATACTCGCAGAAGGGAGCGCAGGGCGAGTTCAACGCACCGGATACGTCTGCTGCACACAGGTGCCGGCGCGCTGTAACATTGACATAAATACGCGTTCTATGCGTTACATGTAAAGACTGCACGTTTTTGCCTTTTATGTTCGTGCTGACATTATCTATGATTTTGGCCGCTGTGGAAATAATATATTATTATTTCTTGGTTGTGACATCAACAGTACCGTTGAACAGGATATTTGATCATATTTCTATCAATTATAATAAATTATCATGTAAAGCAACCGTTTTTGTATAATGTAGGAAATTTAAGCCTATTAAAATAAAGCGTAAGTAGTTTCTCGAAAGTTAGGATTAGGAAGGATTAAAAAGTTTCGATTTTAGCAAATATTCAAATTGCTTGAAATTCAAAAATAGCTTAGCAATAAATGTAACAAAGGAAGAAGATAAGCCATATTATTATTTTATTGGCTTTATGTAATTATCAATAAAATTACTATCTAACAACTACTAATCTATAATTGTGCAATTCTGTTCGTATTTACTTTCTATATACAGTCAATTAGAACCGCAAAACCACGATGGGCATTAGACCAATAACGAGCAAGGCGAGTTACATACGAAGATAATGTGGGTCATAATGTTTACATGTTGCACGAGGTCATATCGTACATAACTAACAATCTAGCGAAGTAATTGCACTATTTATGTCTATTACATTCTTGTACGGAGGAATTACATTATGCTACGTGTGCAAACCCCGATAAATCTTCGCGTGCATGTATCATAGACTGTCCTTTTTTGCGCATAAACATTCGAAAGATGCACTCTGTAACACATATAAATATGTATCTTAGTGTGCAATACGTGAACACTTATATGTTGTTGTTAACTATACTCTCATATCCTTGTTTGTATTGTAAAAGAGAAAGTAGGTTTGTTGTGACATCTTCTTTGTTAGCTAATCACTGTATTTCAAACGCGTTTAAGTTATAGTCTACGCTTTTATTTCAAATTGTCTTTTCTCACAAAATAATATTTCATTTAAAATATCCTAAATTTTGTCTGTTATAGGACTGGGACGCCTCAGTAGCAGGTTCAGAAGCTGGTCTGGAGTCGGCTACGCTGTTAGCATTGGCCGCAGAGGCAGCGGAATGGAGAACAACTCAAGACGGTCAACGTATTCTTACCACAACGCCGTCAGTGCTCGGCGGATGCCGCGCCCAAGTTTACAGGGTCGCTGGTGCCACTCAATGGTACACTGCTGTTATTGTTGGTGTCAATGAACACACTGGTGTAAGTATATAATTTAATAATACGATTATTTTTAATATTTAGCTAAATTATACATTTTCTATATTTCATTACCAAAAGTTAATCAATATAGTCTAGAGATTTACAATTAATTAATGTATAGAGGTTTAAAAATATGAATCTGTAACAAGAATTCAGTGCCGGATATTTCATAATATTTACTTTCGCAATCTAATATAATATGTAAAATCGGTGTAGCAATGTTCGCCTAATTGAGCAACAACAAAAAAAAAATACTAAACATAAGGTTAATAATGATATATTTGTTAAATATAAAGATCCATGTATCGTCTTGTCACATTAATCATCACAGATTGTCGCGAGAAGACCTAAAAAAAGTTGACACACGTATCTGCTTACCTGTACATACTCGTATAATAAAGGAAGCTCTACGAGACGGGCTGAAAGAAGGCACGCTTGGGTAACTGTATAGGCATTCTACAACTTAATTCCAAAGCGGGAAGTGACTGAAACCTGTTTGGTTTATTGGACGCGATGGCATCCAGTAACGATGGTAGATTTATAAGGGCACGTATTACTTATACCATCTGTAAATGCCTAAAGAAAGTTGTTAACAAGTACAACTGTATACAAACGAACGAAAATGCAGCTTTCCATCGTTTTTATTAATATCACATATTGCCTTTATCATATTGAATTCAATTACCAATGTGAAACAAGTTTTTGTATAGGATACAGTTGTTCGTAATTAAATCGATAGGCGTGGTCCTTCGTGTTGCGGATATTGAATAGAGTGTTACTTTCAAAATATTTGCAATAAAATATCATTACTACGTATATATTCGATACCTAAAATAATATATTTATTTGTTATTCGCATTTTGTCCGGTTAATTATAGTTATTGAAATGATAAATGTGTAGCTTGGTAATGAATATCGCGATCTTATCTACAATGTAACTTATTTCCCCTAACATCCTTCCAGGTGGGAGTTTCCCCTCAACTCCCTTTTAACGTTCACCCTTCTGCTAACTTCGCAAACAAACTTTGTTGTTTCGCGTTATTGAAACACTTTATTGTTTTTCTTTCATCGTTTCTTTGAGGAAGAGTCGAGTAAAAGTTGTTCGTATGTTTCGAATCTCGAAATAAACAATTCGTTATTATGAATGAACGTCATCGTATATTTGATTTCTCTATTAATTTATATTTCTTGTTTTATAATTTATAGATAGACTAAATTTTTTAGTTTTGTTATTGGTAGTTTTGGATTAATTCATTTCTAATTTTCTTTCCTGCTAAATATTATAATTTTTTCACAAATTTCACGATCGGAGAAATTCTAAACTATGTTTATGAAATTATACCAATTTGCCTTCAAACTCTTTAGAGAGTTGTCAAAACTTCGAAGTACTTCAATCTATCTTGAACTTCGCTATGTAATTACAGTTAAAAAGTTGAGACGTTAAACAAATTTATACTGCGAATTAGTGAGAAGCAAAGTTGGTTCGTCCGACGTCAAAGTTTTGAGTAACCTCTACTCTCGCCTCCCTCCATGGTTACCCAAGTAACTTTCTTAAAGTTGTCGCTTTGTTTCTCGTAAGTTTGCGCTAAACTTTGTCTTTTGGCCTGAAGATATGTTTATCGATAACCTTGCGGCTCGGAATTATATTATTTTTTTTTTGCCTTCAACATGAGCTGTTATAGTAACTGGTTAACCTCTAACTTAATTATATTTATTTATTTAAGAAAATCCTTTTGAACATTGTTTTTATATTCTGTTCCACACACAAAGGAACATAAAGATTATCAATTTATAAATCGATTTCTATAATATTTATAAGTATGTGTCGTCACTAAAATGTACTTATTTGACCTCGATAATGCAGTAAAAACAGTGTTATTAAAGTAGAAATGGAAACATATAAGACCAATAATATTAAAAAAATAAGCAATTCCGAAAAAATAATGTTTGTTCCTTTGACCACAAGTTGTATTGAGAAGTTTAGAAGTAATATTATGGCCAATCTCCCACACCTATCTTTTAGTGATAATCCCAATGTTTTGTATAATAATCTATTTAAATTAATTAGAAACAAGTTTAATGCAATATTCACTTCTAAAACAGTTAATATAAAAAACTTTTTAAAATTCAATGACTGGGCTACTATTGGAATTTATAAAAGTAGGCAACGAATATACGAGCTTTATAATGAAAGGACGTACAATCACAGTGCCACATTTGCCAACTATGTAAGTAACTATTCAAAATTATTTAGAAAAGTGTGCTTTTTGGCAAAGTCTTTAACTATAAAAAATAGAATTAAGAATGCACATGACAAAATAAAAATGACTTGGAAAATTATTAATTGTGAAACTGGTAGAGGTGGCAGTCATAGCCCCGAATTGAACTTAAATTATAATAATAAAGTCATAAATAGTGAACGGGAAGTTGCTTCATACCAGTTTCTACAACTAAGTTACTTATTTCTTCTCCAGCAGTTGCCGAATCATTGATGAAAGAAAATGTACGAGAATACAAATCAAAATTTAATTTTACCACTGTAAACACCAATGACATAATTTGTACATTTAAGTCATTAGACATTAAGAAAACTGCTGATCTATGGGGTATTTCTGTAAAGGTGATTAATTCAATTATTGATGTGATTGCACCTTATCTTGCAATAATATTCAATTATTGTGTTCAACGTGGTGTATTTCCTGACCTGATGAAACATAGTAAAGTCATTCCAATATTTAAATCTGGTAGCTCTTCAGATCCTAACAACTATAGGCCAATCTCAATACTACCAACCCTCAGCAGAAATTTTTGAAAAAATTATTCTAAATCAATTATTATCATATTTCAATAGATATAATCTGCTTCATAGAAAACAATTTGGATTTACGAGGGGTCGCTCGACTACCGACGTAGGTATCGAACTTATAAGAAATATCTATGAAGCCTGGGAGAGGTCGCAGGATGCCTTAGGGATTTTCTGTGACTTATTCAAAGCCTTTGATTGTGTTCAACATGAAACTCTGGTCAGGAAACTATATCACTATGGAATTAGAGAATGTGCACTCGACCTTCTGACTTCTTATCTTAACAATAGAATTCAGAGGATTGACGTTAAAGGGACAGGGTCTCCTGGAGTCTCAGTTGGTATGGGGGTCCCACAAGGATCAATTCTTGGACCTTTTCTATTCCTCATATACATAAATGACTTGCCCTTTCTTGTTGGGAACAAACATGATATAGTATTGTTTGCTGATGATACCTCTTTGGTTTTTAAAATTAATAGGAAATAGGTACAGTATGACGATGTAAACAATGCTATGTCTGATATACACTGGTACACTGGTTTAGCGTAAATAATCTTAGGCTGAATAATAAAAAAACTAAAATTGTAAAATTTAGCACACCAAATGTGCAAAATGTAAAACCCTTATACAAAACACTTATATATAAAACACTTATACTTATCAATGGGGAATCGATGGATCCAGTTGAAACAACTTAATTTCTTGGCCTTACTCTTGATGCCAAGTTACAGTGGCTCCCCCATATAAACGGATTGGCGCGTAGACAGAGTTCTGCGGCATTTGCGGTCAAAAAATTAGATTATTTACCGATGTTGAAACGCTCGCCTAGTTTATTTCAGTTACTTTCACAGTATAATGTCCTACGGTATTATGCTTTGGGGTAACGCAGCCGCTATCCATACTATATTTGTACTGCAGAAGAGGGCTATTCGCGCAATCTATAACCTAGGAGCCAAGGAATCATTAAGGTATAAATTTAAAGAAATTAAGATATTAACTGTTGCTTCTCAATATATATTCTGTAATGTTTTGTATGTACGGAAAAATATTTATGTTTTTATGAGAAAATGTGATTCTCATAACATTGGTACAAGGAACAAACACAATCTTGTTACTCCTGTTACTCGACTGCATAGAGTCAGTAACTCTTTTGTGGGGCAATGTATACGCTTCTACAACAGGATCCCAGAAAGCGTTCAAAATGCTTCTGTTGCCAAATTTAAAAAAAAATGTTAAGGAACGCTTGTGTGCGAAAGGTTACTATACAATTAGTGAGTTTATGTTTGATAGTAGACATGCTGCGCCGACCCCAAGTAAAATTGGGATAAGGGCAGGAGGATGATGTTTGATAGCACACCTTGGGAATGAAACGATCGCCTCCTGGCTGTTTCTATTCATATACAATTATGTATGTAATTAATTCCGCTGAGTTTCTTTCGCCGGTTCTTCTCAGGTCAGGGTGTTCCTATTTCTGAACCGGTGGTAATGTTTAATTTGACCATCAATAAGTAAGTGTAATGCTTCTATGTTGAATAAAGGAATTTGAGTTTGAGTTACCTTGTAACAGATGTATTTTAGTCAAACACATACTATAATCGCTTTCCTTAAAATTCCATCAATCAAATTTAGTTAGTTACTCTCACGAGCTCATGGGATTTGTTATTATTCGAATTTTAGACGATGAAATAACACAAAACAGGTACGCTTCTGTAATGTATTTACATTACTCTGCGGCGTGGGCGTGAGAAAGTTTTAATAGGAATTTAGATCTTGTTTACATGTAAATACAAAACACCTGCCCAACTTGCCTTTTCATTACAAAGAAAATACGTATACTTAGTATTGCTCTTGTTATTGAAACCGAGAGAGCAAAAGTTGTTCAACTAATAATTACATTATTTAAAACAATGAAATAATATACGAACGAAGTAAACAATGTTATAGAAAGTTTTTGCGTTCCCGTTAATTAAATTGTTTGTAAATAGAAATGCTGCCAGCCAGAATAAAGGAATAAAGAGGGTTATTTGTTACGCGGTGTTTATTATTGTTATTTATTTGTTTCTGATTCTGTATTTAATTCTTCAACAGGAGCTCACGGTCACTGACGATACGGTCCTCGAAGAACATAGTGAGGACCCTGCCCTGGTTCAAATGAGACTTCTTGGTGATGGAGGTAACTTTATTAAATATTTATTCCTATTTAATTTAAAGAATATTACTATTACCATATATATCGGACTTCAATAGTTTTGCTTCTCAATTAATTCTAGAAATAAGATAAATGTATTATGGTTTATATTACGTGATTTTATTTTGTTGTATTTATATATAACGCTTTCGTGTGGTGCTGATTTGGTTATCTACAATAAAGGTCTACCTTAAAATACACCAGCTAATCAAATGATTATAAATTAATTGTGTTTTTTGTTGTGAGGAGAAATAAAGAATTATAACATAACTATTACGTGACGAACTCAAAGTGAATATAGTGCGACGCATAAGATATCTCTTACTCGAAGTCGTCACGTGTGTTGTGGCACGAGGGACGTTGTGATAATACAAACATGCGTCTGATTATGTAATCAAAATAACGTGTAACGTGCTTACAAACAAATGCACTAAAGTATTCGTTCATAAATCCTAACATTAAAGTCATCTTTATAATTTATATAACACGTGTATACGTATATTTATTACCTTCTCAGTTACAATAAATATAAACTATCTTAAAATTTATATAATTATATTACTGCTTTTTCATGAAATGTAAAACGTGTATTAATAGTTAAGTTATAAACAATAATGTTGTATGTAATAAAGTACTTTCATTGGAAAACTTATTAATTAAAGATTAAACCTTTGGCCTAGTGGCCTTTTACATAAAAATATCAATAGAAATAAATGCAGTGTCATCTTATTATCGTAATAGGAGCTGGGTGAAGTGTAATCTAACTCCAATGTGTGCATAATTGGATGCATGAAGCCCCACAACGATGTAACGTTGTTTGCGGCACAGGCAAATCCTTTGTTATAATACT
This sequence comes from Vanessa tameamea, assembly GCF_037043105.1. Classification (NCBI taxonomy): domain Eukaryota; kingdom Metazoa; phylum Arthropoda; class Insecta; order Lepidoptera; family Nymphalidae; genus Vanessa; species Vanessa tameamea. The sequence goes on along the minus strand of NC_087319.1, from coordinate 8,780,675 downwards.
TTGCGACATTATGAAATATTATTAAAGTTTCACTGTTTCAAACCAACTGGTTATATGCACTCCGGTCACATGTATAATGTAATGTTGGAAAATTAATTAATTGTCAGATAATCAAATGCCACATCTTGGCTTTAGGTATTATGGAAATAAGTAGTTTGTATTTGTAACGTTAATTTTAAAATAAGTCAATATAAAGAAAAGAGTTCATCGTGATCCAGATTTTGGTTTTATATCAACATTGATATTCTTATAATAAAATCATGTTATTACCTAATGTAAATGTTTAGAATGATCAAATATTTTTTCTCTCTTACAGTTATAGAATCAATAATGCGCGGGGAAGTCGTTGGTGTGATGCCTCGAAGATCTCGTTCTAACCTCCAAGTAAGTTATTTATATTTAATAGTCGGCAATAATAATAATTCTTTGCATAAATTCAAGTAGACGATAAGTATGCAAATCATTTATTTTAATGGTATAACCGGTTATATAAATAGCTCGATAACAAGTTTTTGTTTTGAGTCTGGTATATTACAGATAAATAATCATTTAATTTTATTAATATGATGCGTTTTGTTAAGATCTTTTTCATTCCGTCGCATTCGTTCTGAAATTAGTTTGTTTATCCTTTACAATCAGGTCGAGTAAAAATTGTAAAAAGTAAACAGCCTTGATATAGGTGTTGATTTGACTTGAAAAAAAATTGGAATTTCGAAGATAACAGAACGCGTAATGGCTTTATATTTAACCAAGGTAACACAAGTTGCTTTAATATCGTTTTCAATTGTAATATTGTTTGTACGTCTGTATTTATTTAATTTCCACGTGCCTAAAATACAGCTAAATCATTTTGTTCCGATCCGTTTACTTGTTTATAGAACGTCAAGTGATTTCAGCGTAATAAGCTCTTTTAATTCGCATTAAATTGACTTGAAAGTAGAGGTGAGTGAATTATGACCACATACTGGTACGATTCTATTTCATTTTATTCGTTTTTAGCGGCTGTTGGTGACGCATCTGCCGATTTTAACTTGAGCGCCGCCGCCGTGCCCTGTTCGGCTAAATATGGCAGAAATGACTAATAAATTACTCCAGCTAGATGTATCGAGATAGAACCAGAGCTTTAGTATTGTTAAATGTCGTGTACAATACTTGGATGCATTCAATATTACTATTATTATTTATTGTAGAATTCAATACATACTAATATTTATTAGAACTATAAATCACGAAATAATATTACTCAAGTCAACAACTAGTAAAATTGTTTCTTTTCGTCTAATATGGTGTCACATATGCTGTAAACGATAGAGTTTCTGCAACAGTGAACTCATTTAAATATTGGACTAGAAACAAGGGGGAACTTAGTTTAGATGTTCCGACAATGTTCTAAACTAATGTTAATCGTGGGGTGTTTGAGTTGGACGCAAGCGAATACTCCGCTTGAATACTTGGCTCGAAAACTTCTGTGAAAATCTAATTTAGATCGGCTGCTGGAAGAACACGAGTATCAGATAATTAACTTTCAGTATGAGCTCATAAACATGTCTAGGTTTGTTATCCTTAGTTTGGCGCCATTACTCGAGCTTAATCTTTAATGTTAATATCTTAAAAATGTTGTTTATCTAAAGTATACTACTAGTATAATGACACTTTGGGGATAGGTACTATTTACCCGTCAGTAGAAATTCATCTTAGAGTGAAAACTGTTGATATCTTTGATTTAATGATAATTATATTGCTTCATTCTAGTTTACATCTATAGGTTACAACTTCAATACTATAAACTTATTGATTACATATCTTCTCATATATATAATTTTTTTAGACAATATTTAGGTATTCGAGTGAAATAAAACAGTTGCAATGTAACTTTGATCGTATATTATGGGTTCAATAATCCGAAGGATCACAATATTATTTTTATAGCTTATAGCTAAGGATTACGTAGAATAAGGTCTAAGCCTTCAAGAACGTCTGGCGGTCGTATTGTTCACATACATTTTCCTTGACAATATATAACCTTGAAATTCATAGCCTGATATAAGATTATAGTAAAATCTTTACAAATTGAAAGAATTTATATATCGTTGCCCGTTACGTAATTGATAAACTAAAAATATGCAACGAACAAAGAGTGATCACTATATTAAGTTTCGATAAAATGAATGTAGGTCAACTGTCGTCTAAACACAAACGCGAAATAGAAGGAAATTAAATCAAAGACAACTGACAGTTACTGCGCAGTGAGACATAACATCTGTAGGGTGACATGTTCAAAGGGCGACATTGTAAATTACATTTAAAATGTAAAGGCAAATTTTAGAATAACGTTGCTTTGTAATATTATCCTCCAGAATTGTTAGGTAAAATATTGTATTTCTTTATTTACGCTTTTAGGTATCAACTCGAGGGTAAAAATTTAATACTTTCTCATTCCTTTTATGTAGTGCTTCAATTTTTCTTCTTTTAGACAGAAAGTTCTCAACATTCATCTGTCATTGAAGTCGTACATATTAAAATTTATAAAGTAACGACGTCAATTAGGGTTTGGAACAGGTACGCGTTATTTGTTATTGTTACTACATTACTAATTTTAGAACGTCGAACGGTATGGCTTTAATATATGTATATTTTCGTAATGGTATGAAAGTCACATTGCTAGTGCTCACTTCGTATGCATTCGTTGTTTTGACTATAATTTAGGCCTATCCATGTGTGTCAATATTATCGAGTAATGCTTGTATAGAATGCATATCATGCTGATTGTGAATGCGTAATCAATTGAAGGAACTTTAATCACGCAAAGTACATCATTCATTAGTTTATGTATTTAAATGACTACTAACAAATACATTTCGACTGATCTATATCTTAATAGGTATGCTGAGTCCGACGATACAACCTGACTCGAATATAAACGGCTTTAACTTAAGTGACCTTGTTGGTATAATTTATTTTACAAGTTTTTATATATGGCGTAAGTATTTCTATTTATGGCTATTTTTTAATGAACTTAAAAAAATGTATAATGTACCTTAATTCGTCGTGAACATGTCAACATTGAAAACAATTGATCAACTTTACACCCTTTTTAATTTCACTGCAAATTTCGCTGTACATAAATCTTTCGCAATAATGCGATTAAGCCGAACATCGCGTTCCGATTTGACATGAGGGGTTGCGTTCTCCGCAATTTGTCTGGTTCGGCGACCCTCTTTGTAGAGAAGAGTCCTCGAGCTCAGAACTCATAAACAATTCATCTTATGAAATCTACGCGTAGCATGAGGATAACAGAAGCATTATAAATGTTCGGGTCTATCGATTCACAAAGTACACTCAAACTAATCATCCACGCTTTACCCTTCAGCTGCGCCAGCATATTCCTCTCTCCTCACCATGTGAGCTCAATTCTATGCCTTAATCCCAGTCTGACTGTTCAGTGAAAATGTAAATGCGACTTTAGTAATTGCATTTTAAAATAGTTTTTAGATTGCATCTACATATGCGCCTCGGGCACATGTGTACATGTTAGTGAAACTAACTTGATATATCATTTAAATATTTTTTTCTCTTTCAGTTACCTAGTTTGAATTGAAAAAGTGTAACGAATCATTTTCGCTTGGCAATACTTTCGACCGTTTTAGTTTATGAGACTGCTAATGACTTTTTGCACATTATATTAGTCTCGGAAAAACCTGTGAGTCACGATGATTAAATGTTAAACAACTTTCAAACTCCAGTATGTACTTATCAAAGCGATTTTTATTAATTATTATATAACTACTAAAATTCGAAGTTATATTTTTGTCTTTACTAACTCCAATTCGTTATCGGTTTTATTAAATAAAATAAATTTAATAAATAATTGTTAAAATATCTCATTTTTCAATGATTGTCTGATTGTCTAATATTTATATAATTAATAATATAAGACAATATATCCTTGTCTTTATGCTCTAAAGTTATATGCAAAGGAAGTTATATCTCTCGCAAACTCAGTACATTTTCACAGAAACCATTTCAGTTGGACGATTGCCAAAACAACTTTTCATGTAGCAGCCAAATCTTATGAATAAATAATCAATTCACCTAAATTAGAATAAACGCAATTGTTATACATTAAACTATATTTTTTACGTTTATAATTATTTAAAATCGATTTAACTCTAAATAGGACACAGAGTGCACTCACTCATCATTGATAATATGTAACTAATTACAGTTATACGAAATACATACTGTACAAACAGTTTTAGTAATATGTATACATATTGGCAAAAGTTTTAAATGGAAATGTTACCTACATTAGTTTGAAACTTGTATTATAGTAATCTGTCAGAAACTAGGCGTCTTAGTTCAATGACAAATAATTTGAAATCGATAAACGTTTAAATTGCGCAACCAGATCTGTGTACATTAGAATGCAGTAAGTTTCTCATAGTCGTGTACCGTGAGAGTCGCCGACTCACCGCTTGAATCGATTCAAACTTTTCCTATTACTGCGGAATTGGCTCCAGGCGTACTTGTTTACGTTGATGTATTCTCTTTGATTGTGTCTTCGCCCTATTAACTATGTCGTACTTCTTTGTGAAAAGCAAAATTGCTATTGTTTTGTCTTTGTTGTAAACTCGATGAATGTATAATAATTTCTTAAGTTTTTGTTTTGCAGCTAAATGTTATTAATTGGTGTTAGTTCTTTCAGTTTAAACGTAATGTTAACTTTAAATATTATACATATATTTATTGTGATACAGGAATAACAGGAAATCAAAGGTCGTGGTCGAGTAGTATGTACACCGGTTTTCATGGGTACGCCACTCCGAGGTCTCGGGTTCAATTCCCGGCTGAGTCGATGTAGAAAAAGTTCATTACTTTTCTATGTTGTCTTGGGTCTGGGTGTTTGTCGTACCGTCGTTACTTCTGATTTTCCATAACACAAGTGCTTTAGCTACTTACATTGGGATCAGAGTAGTGTTTGTGATGTTGTCCAATATTTATTTATTATTATTATTATATAAGACTAAAATTAAATATGTCATTCGTCACAATAAATTAAGCAAATGGCACGTAATCAATGTCAACGACCTGTTTATTTGATTAATTAACAATAAAGGGAGAAGAGAGAGAGCTGGGTACGTGTAATCGGTAAAGTTTGCAACAACATCGGCCGACTTTCCGGCTCTATCAGAGTTAGTTAATGCGAGTTCCCGTGCAGCGGATACGATATCGATCGCGACAAGTGCGGGATGCCGGGATTCGTCTGGCGCGCAATCCCCCGACCCATCCCCTTGGGACATCAAAAGGGTCTGTTTTAACGTGCCACTCATTACTTCGTTCTCGTTTTGTTTGAAGGTTAATATAAGTTTTGACCTGCATGACAGTTTATGTTATGTTTTTGACAGCCACGTATCATTACCTACCGCCTAGATTAAAGTTATTATTGAATTAGATTATAAAATACGATAAACATTTAAATAAGATAAGTATGATCGAATAATTCGATTTAAACAGTTTGGAACTATATATGGTCGTTCATTTCAGCTATTTAGAATGTAATGCAGATAAGGGGATTTTCCTTCTTTAATTACTTTTATTAATTAAAAATATATCTGTGATATAGTATTATCATGACCCTGCATATAATAAGATAATTGAAAACGTAAATACTTTTACTTTTAACAAACATCGATTGCTTATCAATAGGTCCCGATAATCGCAAATAGCAACGAAAACGATGACCTTGCATGTAAGGAAGGTGCAATGTATGAGTGGAAGTGTGAAGTCTAATTAATTATGCAAGCCTGTGTCTGGTGGCCGGGCTCGCTCGGGCAGGCGGGCGGGGCGTGACGCGCAGGGCCCTCCCTCCCCCCGGCTCCAGTTTGCGCCATTCTCCCGCGCCGGCACGACTACGCTCGGTTACTCGTTGCTCGGAACGGTTTACGGAACGCATCCTACCTTTCACCGCACTAGCGTCACATGTTTCCAATTTTGAATGTTCCGCTTAGCATTGTGAAGTGATTTTGGTGAATTGTGGCCATTGTGCAGCGAGGACAACGCCGGCGGTGTCCGTTACACATAATTATCTGTAAGCACCGGTTATCATTGGTCATTGACATTTACGATGTAGCGCACCTGCAAACTTTCTTGTATCTTTTTATATTACTTTTTTCCTATACTTTTATCTTGTCTCGCTATTGCAGTATTTACTTTGTCAATGAAATAATCTGATTAAATATTTTATTGGCGGTTTATCTTTTATTTCAAAGTATATTATCATAATATTATCGTTTATTGCATAAAAGATAACATTAGTTATTTTCTTATCTTCAAAGTGTACTTACATATCGGAGAGCTAATTAGCATATAATAGCATGAGCATGACTGCCTAATATACAGATGCATAAACATTTTCACATATACATATTATGCACTCGCCTGCAACTATTTATGTACAAATTGAATACAAAGTAGCTACTGATAGCCACACCCCGATAACAGCTCTATCCCCCTTCCTTCTTCGTACAATATGTTTAACTATCTCTTTTCGGACACAGATCACTGGACCGTTAATTCGCATACCAATTAAGATACTTTTAAGCTACACAAACTTGTACGTTAGCGACTATTGACTCCCGAATTAGATCAATCGAATGCATCATTAACCGACGCACGCACAAGTCTCCATATTGTTATTGTTATTACGTCGCCTTGGAAGGAAACAGCTTGTTTGACTCGCTTCGATGTTTGCTTTTGTTCTTTTCTAACTTCTTTGTTAGTCGTTATTGTTCCTTTGTTCGGTATTATAAAGCGACCGCAGTCGGGGAGACTCTATTTATAAACATTCACTCGTTGATTGGAATCCTTTGTATAGTGTTATTTTGATAATGCTAGCTAAAATACAATTCCATGTTGCTCATGCGTCATTTCTCTTTTTAATATAATGTAACGTTGTCGATTATAAATTGTGATTAAACGATATACGTTGACATAATTTATATGATTTTGTTGGCAAGTACACAAAAATATATCCGTAAAAACCGATAACGCTCCAAATACAGGCTTAAATACTCTAGACGCAACATTGCAGAGGCGGTGTGCGATCGTACTGTCTGCGTCCCACGCACGCCCACTGCATGTCTCAACTACGTGAATAAATCTTACCTGACAACATACCGCACTACATGGACACGCATACATGAAACCATTTACTTGCCTTTGCAAATATCAAACGAACAATGCAGTCGGTATCAAATAAAGCCGGAAATATTCCAATAATAAATAGTCGGTTGCAATTGTTTCATTTTAGTTGTTTGACATGTCACAAACGTGGCTCTTAGTTGAAGCCTAAAACTTGCTTGAAATCGAAAAATATATAAACATTTAGTTTTATGCCTGAAGAATTCCTTGATCTCGATTAAAAAACAAAACATACGAGTTGCAGTAACTGGTTATAAGTTCATATAAGATAAGTTTATTCTAAACATTTCTTTTCATCGTAAAATAAATAAGTACGTAAAATAAGTTTATAAATTAAAAAACAAACAATAATTATATTATTTCCGTAATTTTGTCGACCCAGTTTCTACTATAATATTTGAAATTTTATCACTCATTTCCTCTTTTAATCGCATCGTAAAAAACGTTAATATAAGATATTTGGTACAGATCCAAGTTTATCTCCATGAGATCAAGGATGTTTTGTTTTACTTTTACTATTGAAACGACTGTTAAAACAATTTAATTACAGTCGAAGACAACTTACGATAACGATCAATAAACTTTAATTCGTAATTATTTATATTGCACCAAGTTATGCCTATTTGCTTTGGATAAATGTTACCATGATTCTAAATGTTTGGTTCGAAAACCGGTCTTACTAATCGGTAGCCAATGGCCATATTTACGTTGTAATCTAGTTAGAGAGGGCCGACTTAGCTTGGGAGCGGGCTAGGGATACCGGTTAGAAGGTGAGGCTCGGGGCGGGAGGTAGCAGTCAGACAAGTCGTGTTGCACTCTTGCCCTCCAGCGCTCCGTCCACATTGAGATAAATGCACAGGGAATACAACGCCCGTATGAACATAGTATGGTACAACCCGAGGCGAAGTGGTATTTCTTTTTATATTCGCTCTGAGAAAGTTTTTTGTGAAATTGTGCTAACGATTGCATTGGAAATGTACGGGATTATTTCTTTGAATGGTGTGTCGTGCGCCGTAAGTACTCTTCGGGTCATTGTATCGTAATGTCTCTTTCGGAAGTTTTTATGCAGTTTAGTGTTATGCTCGTAAGTCCGTTGAGCTTGGTTATGTAATAAGCAACTGCCTTTGTCGCTGTAATAGTGATTACGACATTTAAAAAAACAATTTAAAATATAACCAAGCATATAAAGACATTTTCAATTCCCAAGTAGCAATTAAATTTGTATCAGTATTACGTATTATGTAATCCCTTGATAGTATTAAATTGTCGCGAAACATGTCCTTTCCACAATCCTATTAGGTTGAGCTCTGATGATAATGCCGCTATATACGCTAGAGGTAGGTATTTAAACGGTACGAATGTAGGTACATAGCTCACTTGCCTCAATAAGTACTGTTACTGTCGGGGTCGACCGGAGCATGCAGCTGCATTACGTAATACTTCAACTCATAAGATAATGACTATTAATTATGTCATTTTTTATTCAGCCTCGCATGTTATTGATGATCGTTTATTTTTTGAACTGAAGAGATAATTACATTGCTTAGTATTCATTCTATTCTTGAAACTAATTGTGATCAATTTTATTGTTGTTTAATGAACTAAATAAATTGACAGGTAATTGTTAACTCTCTATCACTAATGATGAAAATATAAATTCTAAATGATCGATTAATCCATGAATAATATAATTAATAGATTCGAATAATAATTATTTACTTATATGATATTTTTGAATATTAATAAGTAACAACATTAATAGGCGTACAAACTAAATACTGATGTATCTAAACAGGAAGCTGATTATGCTGAGCTTAAGGAATATAAATCACCTGACATTCAATAGGCCATTCACCCGCTATCGAACTTCCTGCGTTAAATGGGTGATGGATTTATGATTTACGACGTAGAGACATCTTCGACGTCGTGTATATTGATACAGTTATCGTATACTATTTATTGATGTAGACTAATTGCACTGGGGTGTAACAAAACGACAATATTACTTTGGATTGCATTACGTGCAATCCAAAGCTATTCATTTGAGATGTACCGGTCTGCGTGACTAGAAAAAATAAGAACATTACAAAGCTGCATGTCGGTTTCAATGAACTATCGAGGTTATGATGGACTGGTGATGAACCTTTTTTAATGTTTCTAATGCCGTATTTAAACAATACTTCAAATATGCTATCCAATTTTTGGTAAGGAACTGATGAAATTATTAGGATCGCCAAGACTGTCTAAGACTATATGACAAGCTACTTTATTTTTACAGTTATTTACGTAAGATTCGTCGGATCTACTGCTAAGAATGTCACGTACGCATAGTTTATATTATTATTTGATATTTAATCTTTTTGAATTAATAAGTATGTCGTAAAATGTCTTAAAACTGCAAAATTATATTTAGAATTAAGAATTACCCTGATTTCTTTTTTCTCCCTATAATAGACCCAAACGTGGAGGCACGTCTAAAGAGAGGGACGGAAATAGAAAGAAACAGCATAACGTTAAAGCGTTACGTGGCAAGCCTTCCCAAGAATCCTGATTCAATAGGGGAATAGAGTACATTTTTCCTTTGTATGTCTTACGTCTTTGGGTAATAAATTACATTTAGAACTTACATATTTACGTTGCTTATAAAATATTATAAAACTAGAATATTCCATTATGATTTTTTTATATGAAGTTCAATATTGTAGCAAACATTTTTCAAAAATAGAATCATGAAAACTACATATTAATAAATGTACTAACCATTCTGAATATCAAACGTTAATACTGTACACAATATCAGTGTAATGCGATTATGTGAATAAATGATAAACGTTACAATTACTGGAGCACAATCGTAGCATGCTAGCGCCGTGCATCGATAACGTCCAGTTGTATAGTTGAAAGCATACCTGCTGGCTACAGTTCACTACACTCGCCCACAATGCCCTCCTTGTTTATTGTGCATATCAAAGGCCTTCCACAAAGCCCCTGCGATAATGTGCGGTACAACACGCCCGCGTCGTTAAACAACTGTATGTACATACGGCGTTCGTTTGTGTGCGTATATTGAGTTTTGATGGCTTTGATAGATATGTGGGCAGTAAATCGATGTACGATGTAGGCATATGGCAAGAAATGAGAAAACTAAACTTTTATTTATTGAAGATTGAGAAAACCTTAATAATGTTTTATCTTGGTATAATATAAGCGACTTCTGTAAATAAAAATTTATTTTTCAAATATGATATTCTATTCATAATTTTATGTTTTATATTATGACTAATTTAAATTACCCACAGCATATCAATGTCATCAATCATATATGTTGAATATTATCATTCATATTCATTCGTATTTTTCCGCAATATCTACCAACCGTTATTGTATCGGTTTCGATGTCAGCGTAGGTGAATATTAATATTTAGAAAAATGAATCTGTCTAATGTGATTACAACCTACGCAAAGCTCTACGTTCAAAGGTTCAATGTAGTAAGTCACATTGACAGATAAGAGTATTATCTATATTTTTCCTGTTATACAATTAAAAAATGATAGCAAAATATGTTTGTCCCCGAAAGTTCAGGTATTAAGTATAGTTAGTACCTACTAACCCAACATTTATTTAGAATAAACATAGCCCTGCACAATTTTTATCGATACAAAAAGTATATATGTTAAATCTAGTAATCAGTCAGATCGGAAGTTACACGAACACTAACAAACGTACCATCGTTGAATCGTTATTTTATTTTTCCATCAATCGACCATAATTTATCATGTAAATTGTATGCAGATCAACCAATTGTAAATAAAGATAAAATATACATATAAAGATTTTATTCAGCTTGAAATTATTGACAACAATTTCGACTTATTATAGGTGAGACTCAAGGACATGGATTTCATTGACATCTTTATCCGTCTGTGTAGGTAGCAGCGCTATCTATATTATAATTAATATACAAGTTTTTCGTCTAATTAGTGTCTACAGAAATAACCTCTAGCATATATATAAAAAAGGTCGTAATTATATACCGTTTTGATAAAATTACCGAACTCTTTATCAATATTCGTTGTATTGCAAATAATGTTAATTGGATCTACTGTTTGTATCGTAGCAATCGCAGTTCAATTTGTGCCGAGACCATTACAGACCGGGCCTTGTCGAATTCAGATTAGTTTCGGGCCGCAGTCCGCTTCTAATTACTTCCTTAGTCATTCGGTATAATTTATATTGGTTTTGTTTGCCATTTTTGTCAAAACTTAAAAAATATATCTTCATTCAAGTAGGCTAATAAAAGCACTTATTGTCATGTTACAGTAATTAATAGTGAATTCAATGTAAAGATATCATTGTAATACCGTAACCCGTAAGCTCAGTAGCAGCGGTATCTATATACCTTTTTCAACAAATTAACATAATGTTAAATAAATCGTTATATAATTATTGTTTAAAATCGAGTGTTTCTTAATTTTTATTTGAATTTGATACTGTTCTTAGGTATGGATTAAACATGCATCGAATTTTTATGATTTGATTATAAAGTTTTATTAGAAATTAAGACTCTTAGTATACTTACTATATAGGTAGGTATATAAATTTGTCCTCAAACAGTTATAACCTTTAAAAACCATCATAACTACATAACTAAAACTGATTAACAAAAGTTGAATTTATTGTTTTTGTGCTTGCTTTAGATATGATAATAAAATATAAATAAACTCAAACGGAATGGCAAAATGCTTAAACTGAATTTCAAAGTTTATTCCGAAATTTAATTAAAACTTTTGTTGCTATTACTTGTGTAAATCAATCAAATCGTATAATATGGACTCTACAAAACGTACACGCATAAATGTTATTTTTTTTAGGGAGAAGTTATTTGTTTGTTTTCATTTTTTTCATTTTCAAAATGATGTCTTTCATTTGCATACATTAAGAAGAACGCTGAATAAACTGTAATTTAAAACCATATTGTCCCGAATTATGAAAAAGTAATAGCTTTCAATTCTTAAATAGCATGCTAGTACACCAAAAGTATAGCTTAAGAACATGGAACGTATAACTTTATTTACTTTCCAGTATTTATACATTAAAGGTCATTCCTTTATGAAGAAATAAGGTATATGTATATGTTACCCTTCTACCGGGGGTGACTGACACGGAAGGGTTATGGTGGCATAAAATGGATCGTTGGCTTTTATGAACGCCCATACAAATATATTTATATAAAACTTTAAGTTCTATAAAGTAATGCTTCACATTTCCTTTCACAAATGAATAAACAGTCGAATAAAACAATAAACAGTGGTTTCGTTTCAGTCGTTAGGCAGGACGTGGCTTTATTTGCATTAATATTATAAAATAACATTTTATGATTTCGTAATGTTATTGTTACATTTTAATAAGAACTTCAATTAGGAGCTCTCATTGTTGAATAAAAAAAACGATATAGAATATTCCACACTTCCTTTGTCATAATAAGTATTTTAAATGAAAGGTCCGTAACCTTTCAAGAGGGGAAACACGTGTCGAAAAGGAGGACGGAGTGTAGTGAGAGAGAGACTGTAGGAAAATTGTTACTTTGGATGTAAATACTCGTTGCGTTGACTGTAGTTACTTATTGTAAGTACGATGACTTCTGTTAGGTTTTATTGAAAATATCTTCGTAATAGTTATGTAACAATGACGATTTTATCTCTTTAATTGATAAAAATGTTTTATTTGTATTTGACTTACGTTTTTTTGGTGTACGTGAATAATTATACTTAATTACTTTTATTATAATTCCAAATTTAACTGATAACATGAGTTTTGTTTTTATTCGTATCAAAATTATTGGTGGCAAATAGGTATGTTAATTGTCGGGTTGACAACGATATGCATCGCGCGATTGTTGGGTAAGCAACCGTGGCCCACTTCGGAGTCAGATTGCGTAGGTCAGTCATATAGCGTGCACACTTTCTCCGTGTTTCACTTTCACTACGCTATCTTGTGTTATTACTTTGTGTGTCACGGTGTGAAATATAATGTATAATATCAGACGATCCATCATGTTGTCCTTTGAAATTGATTGATGACCTTAAGTGGAGAGAAGGTACCAACGGGCATAAATGAATAATCCATAAAAATTAACGTGGGTTAACAATAAACAAAGCAACAATAATTATAAAGCTTACGGGAATAACGTTTAAAAATAAGTCAATTTTGAAAAAAATACTCGATATATGTTTCTAACGTGTTTTTTTTAATGATATTGAAAAAGTACGACAATTTATTGTGGTTTGAGCATTACCTTATTGTTAGTTTAGAAACGTTGTTTTTCAGTTTCCCGATGACGAAGCGCATTGTTAGGATATACAGTTCGTAGGTGCAGATAAACAGTCAGCTTACCCCGTCTCACACCCAGCACCCTACCCGGCTGCCCCATTTTTCAATACACATCGCATGACGTGCCACATACAACCTATGTTCGTGATCCCCCAATTCTCTTACATGATTTTTAAGGAATTATTGTCATTATGTCAGTTGCATTAATATTTTTGCTTAATAATTGTTGTTATTTGACCAACTCAGCTTGTTTTGTTCATCAAATCCTAAGAAAATAATAAAATATTGTTTTCCTTACGAACTCGTAGATAACTGCTACACCAGAAATTAAGTAAAAAAATTAATGAATTTGTTTGACTCATTATGATTTAGAATGTATAAACACCAGAAACGCTATAACAGATTGGCTACGAGAGAAAGTTGAATAACGTAATAGAATCGAGAGCAGCAATCAATTAACAGCTTATCGCGATCGAGTATCAATCAGCATTAGTGCAGTACAGTGAAATACATTTTAGCAAGTCAGCGTAATAAGTGGAGGTGCGTCGCTGTGTCGGCGGACCATAGCTTTGAGTCTTGAGTCGTGACCAGCAGAATCGTGAACGGTGACTCAGCAACAGTCGGACCCAAGATTTGTCTGTCAGCTACAATAAGTGGATTACGCCTTCACGTCTGAATTGTTCTATTTTGAAGGGTTTTTTGAGTGAATATACTAAACGTTTTGCGTCTTAAAGAATATAACATATTTTATATCTTTGATATTTACTTTACGTCAAAATTGTCTTTGTTTTTAATATGCCAAGACTAGCGATTAGAGTGACCTAAATTAGATTTTAATGAGCCAGCAGAACGCTCTGCTAATCACAAGTCGTTAAAATACAACCTCAAGCTTTATATTTAGTAGATAAATATACATATGCTATATTCTGTTTAATCGTTTGCATGTGAATTGGCTTAAAATCCACTTGCAATCTATTTGTAGGAAATAATGTTATACAAAATGTGCATTTATTTTTATGGATTGATATGATATATCGTTACCGAAAGTGTTACGTTTAACAGCATTAGTTGTAACATTTTACAATGACATATTACATTGTGATGATATTTATAATCTATTTATTGTTATAGAGAGTTGAAAGAGAAGCAACGAAGAGCCCAGCGACTACTGGAGGCAGGAAAAAAGCGAGCGTCCGAAGCAACGGTCAGCTTACTACCACAGAACCGCCACCACAACCTGCAGGTAATTTACTTTTTTTTTATTCATGCTAGGAATATACCAATCATATTGAAATATGAATTGGTAGAGTTGTGAATTTAGGCTATACCTAAAAGATAATATAAAGTAAAATATTAATTTTATACCGTGCTATTTTCATTTAACCAATTAGAGGTGTCGTGTAGATATTATGAACATTCGATAAACGATCTATTCGCTCGAATATTACATATCAATTGGATAAGTAGTTTTTCCATACATGTATGTATATAACATAAAATATTAAAATATGATTTAGTAATTTCGTATTATTAATTAACATAATATATTAGATTTAGAAAAGCCTTGCAAGGCCTGATTCAGTGTGAATCTCTGGAACACATTAAGCCGTTTGTAAAGGCGAATGGTACGTTTGAACAGCTTATAGAGATTCTAACTATTCAGATGCACTGACTAAGTCTGTCAGTCAGATTGTTTGCCTTCTGTAATACATCTCTGGTCATCTACTCAAGCTTAACATTTCTGAAACACAAAGATATCTTCCCAACCCTTTGATATTATTTTATAATTCTCTATCGATAGTTTATAAAACTCATCATCATTAAAAACCTTATAAGATTAGGGAATGCATTCTTAAAAAAAAAACAAATATAAGAAAAACTTTTTTTTTAAATGTCCCAGCTGTTTTCGGTTTTTAAATAATAATAAAAATGATTAAATATCATACATCATTCGGCTCAAACTATTATTCGATTAATTTAAGTAAAAATAAAAAAAGAAAAAAAACTATACAGTCTATAGGTTAATATATGTAAGCATGTATAATTAATAACTAATCAAGAATTGAATTTAATAATACTCATTTTTATAGGGATTTATTTAACTACAACAATGAAATATGTACATTGTTATAACCATCATTGATATATTACACATATATCTCTTAGAACGTAACGACAGCCCAATAAATGTAAACTATAAAAGCTTTAAACAATGATCGTTCAGAGCGTGGGTGTACAATAAATCAGCACTTCCGTACCCCATACTTTCTCTAATGTCCGCGCTTTGACTGGTGATTGCTGCAAAGATGGATGACGGTATGGCGATGGCGGTATTATCGGCGTTGGCGGCCATTTGCAATGGACTGCGACGCAATAAATATCTCCATTAACTTCCGATTTAGGCTCTCCGGTAATGTCTGCTACTACTAATTAATAGCATTTTAGGTTATGTTGAATAAAGGAACGATAATTAAATAGATATTATAATTTGAATATTTAAAAATATTACCAAATTGCGTGTGAATAAATGTATACAATTTTATACTTTATAATATATTTATGTTGATATAAAGTGTAGCACATCGTGGCGTTTTCTAATCTTATATCTGGTTTTTTAAATTATTTATCATATATACAATCTCTTATTCTATTTCACTATAAAAATCTGATTTGTTAAAATAAAAACAAGAATTTGTTGCTCAATTTCCTTCATGTAATTAAGTTTGCATTTGTATACTTTTGTTAACATAACCACAATGGAATACTTATAGAATTAGATTCTGTTGTTATGTTTAAACAGGTCTGCAGTTAAATGTAGACCGTATTGTCGTTTCGAAAAACTTTAAATTGCCGGGCTTTGATTGAATTTATCTTGAATTAAAATAAATTACGCGAGTCCTGTATAATTTGCGTTACTTATAATTATATTATAATACATACATCATGTATAATGTCTGTCATATTCGTTATGATTTTTACGACAATAGAACGAAATACATTTCTAAATTTAATATATGATAAATATAATTGTATACACAACAGTCTATCTAGATCTAATTTATCCTATACAAAAGTGACAACAATAATTAAATTGAATATTCGAAAGCTCCGCTATAGTCGCTACTACACGATTGTCTGTGACAGCTGTGACGCCACAAAATGCTAGTTTGAAAGATAATAGTAATGACGTCAGTTCCTAAAAGTAGATCAAATATTAGACTAATTAATATCTGTAGTATTATTTTATATATTTTGCTCTTAAATATCCTTGGTATAAAAATAATATTTCATAAAATCTGAAAATTGTAAACTGGAACTAAACATCTATCGTAATTAATTATTTATTATTAAAATAAAGAAGAAAACGTAATATGATGTTTTAATTACTGGTAATGGTAATATTGCAGCTTCCATCGATAAGTGAACGGCTTCTGTGTAATATAAAAGTTCCTCACCCCGCCTTACAAAAGCTATTGTAGTATATTCAGAGAGAAAACTTTATATTACTTTCAAAGTTGCGAACGGTGGGTCCGGACTTCGGGACTAATATTACTTGAATCGCTTAAACTTACTGTTCATCGAAGTTCAGTCACTTTCGTTGAAAACTAAACTGCCTCGCCAGAACAAGTTTGAACTTTAAACTAGTCGGGCGACCAAGGTTGGTGGGTTATTTCGTTTGATAGTTTGGTAAACATTGTTGATTATTTTTTAGGTATCTTGAAATAAAATCTGAAAAAAGCGTTTCCAGTTATTATAAAGCAAACAAGTCTATAGTTTCTTTGAATCTCATCATAATTAGTTTAGTAATAATGACATACTAGAAGTATAACACTTATCGTTCATCTTCATACGAAACAATATTAGGGAAGTTTTCATCGGCTTTAATAGGAACTTAATGACACGTACGATACAATGCAAGTATAACGTGCACATGTTATGTAAATTACAAAGGGACGTGCAAGCGACAGCCCTTTGTGAGATAAGCGGAATTAAGCGGAATTCGGATATTGGATCGGCATCCGCGGCTTGCCTCGTTTGTTTACTGAACAATCTGATTTTAATTGCTTTCGCTCGAGTAACAGAGCCAGTCGCCTTCCGAAACCATGCTTACACAAAACAATCTGGAATCAATTATGGGCGAAGTTGTTCTCTTGTTTTTCATAATAAAATAATAGTTTTAATTTTTTTTTTTTTATATATTTCGATTTGTTCTAATTGTGATCTCTTACAATTATGCTTTGTACAAACCCTGTGACGTTATCTCTAATAGAAAAAGCTTAGATTCTAATCGAAAACACATTAATATAATTGCAATAGTTAATTATAGAAATGAGTATTATATAATAAAAAAATCCATATCTAAGTTTAATTAAGTATTTTTCCTCGTCAATAGTTACGTAACTTTATGTAAATATGACGTTAGATGTTTAAGGTTGAAATTACTATTAATAACATAATAACAAAACAGGTTTATGATATGATCGAAGTTGTCCTTGTGCCCTTGTTCTGACAAAACATTTTTTTCATAAAAATGAATATATTTTAAATTAGAATCATGACTATGCGTGTTTACATCGTTGATAAGTTATGCGACTCTAAGGTCATCATTACCATATCTTGTGAGCCGAATGAAACATCGATTACTAACTTCTAATTATAGATATCGTTATTTTTGACCTTCACATCAATGAAATTTATATAATGAGAATAATAATTTCTTTCGTTAATCTTTAAATAAGTATTTATTATAAGTTAATATTTTATTCTTTAAGTCATATTCGTTTTGACTCTAATAATTAATTTAATCTTAAACAGATTTCCCTTTTATTTGTTTTTACCATACCGATAAATGTATTATATGTGATTGTGTTATTCGTTAACTAAGCAATCTGCATTCTGGTCCTGGGTACAAATTTTACGTGCACATGCCTGCCTCGGCGCGCTGTTTGCATAATTTTACATATTTACCGTTAAATGCACCGGCGTATCGCCTCTCAGTCTTTAATGTATACAAGTATGCAGATAGCTTACTCGGTTGCGTAACTTTCAAATTTTGCTAATGTTTATTAAAGAGAAATCTTAATAGTTTCGTAATTTGGAATATATTACTACTGAACTTGAATGACATTCTTAATTAATGTAAAATAAATCTCTGTTTAAATATACGTACCTATGTATTATTCATACATTTGATAAATTTAATCACAATTTTTTAAATCGTATTGTTATATTAGTACTTGTATGTTGTAATTAAATAAATATAAAAAGAATAAAGCAAAAAACCACATTGAATATTTTTCTTTCTGTTGTTTTTCGTTTAGTGAGTGGTGTTTTGTAATATTAGCTTTCATTTAAACGTTATATATTTTTCATATTGCTCCCACTGTAAAGTCTTATAAAAGTAACAATATTAAATTTGAATACGGACCGACATGAGCCGGAGGACGTCCCTAGGGTTAAAAAGGGTGGCGGAGGAGTCGAAGTGACATGTCGCGCACGTTTTGTAGGGTGGAGGTTTTGGATGTTTTTTTCTACACAAATCGTGCAGAAATGCACTTACCCCATTCTTAGCCCACCTGATTCTAATGAGGTGAATTGAAGTTTAAGGGGACGTAAAAATTTCAAGTGACTCAATTCGAGCTTGCTTTGTTTGGGTGCCCTGTGTGAAACGGAACGTGGCATGATTAAGTACACGGTGTTATGGCAGGCGCACATCCGGACGCAATTACGTGAAGGTCAGTGACACACGACTAAGTTGAGCATGAATCATGTATTCGTCTTAACTGTGCCGGTCTTATCGGCTTGTCGGTAGAAGGCTTTATGCTTTTATTAACTTTTCGCGTAAACGAACTTTCGTAACGGATATTTCACGTTGTTTTGAAGGTTCTGTTTGCTTTCTGTGTATCATTTATCCTATTCTATTGTTTGATGTTGCTAAAGTTGGATATTGCAAATTCTCGGAACACAGTCGGAGCGATGAGGAATAGATACAGTAAAATGAGCATCTTTATTTTCCTTCCCATCAATAGACAACAATGGCCTGTTATTATAAATGGATCGTTATAAATGATTTACGACCGCAATATAAAATTCTTTGTTTCGTTTCACAAGGTTTTCAAATTTTTTTATTCCACATTTTTACGTCAATGTCGAATCAGAGGCCGTAGAAGATTTCTTTTTAAAATTAAATATTTCTTATTTTAAATACTACTATATAAATACAAAATAAACTGCTTAATATTTAATGCAAATATGTTAGTCAAATTTACTACAGTTGCGTCGCACATTGCTCAAATATTTACACTATACTTCAAATTGAATCGTGTAAGTGTGACCTTTAAGTAAAGAATGTCATTGTATTATTATCGGGTTTTTTTTAAATTGTGACATCAACCGAACAGATAATATTACGTTGATCAGCAATGTTTGTGGTTATATTAAAATGAAACAATAATACGAATATACGATAAGCAAAATGCGAACTGCTGACTAGAATATAATTACAGTGGGAATAAAATACATGCATAGATTAGCTTTAAGATTACAAAAACAATAGTCAGGGAAATCGACACCGTGAAACGCGGACGAGGCTCCGGCAAGCGCGGGCGCTGGCGTAAGCGTAATGAATAAGTGAAGTCGCGCTCGTCACGTTGTCGTTATGTAAAGAACAATGGCCAGCTGGGATCGCGGCCATGAACGCGACGCGAATTTATAGACATTGATAATATTTATTTATTCTTAGACTACCTATAGTTAATAATTTAGCACGGTGATTTTATTGTACTGTTTCCGCAGAGTATTATTTTAAACCTGTTAAATGAAATCAAACTCAATCAATCACAACTTGTGGCTCGATGCGATCACTAATATTTATATAGTTTAAAAATTACTAGTTGTTAATGTTTTTACACAAAATATTGTGCATTTTTATATAGTCAAATTCAATCGAAAAAATGGTAAATAAACAAACTACTTTGACCTTGAATTGACATTACTTTAAGAATTTACCTAACTAGTTAGGCTAAAAGTATACGATAATTATTGTAATAGAATTAACATGATGAATAATTTATACTGTTAACGAAGTAACATTTTGTTATTTACTCATTCAGTGCCTACATAATATCCATTACTTTTTATCGTACGTTCAATATCTTTTCTGATTCATAAATATTTTAAATTATTAAGAATATAAGTATCATATGATGTAAAAATTAAAATAAAACTAATTATTTAATGACTAAACTTTGTTCATTGAACATGTTAATTGTACAAACATATTCAGACCGAAATGCCTTCAATCTGAGCTATGCAATGTCAATTTGGGAAAAAATGTGTCTTCAATAGCGACACAGACAGGCGCAGTTGTTATCGAAAGTTTGGAAGAGAAATTAAGATGAATTTATATTAATAAAAATAAATGAAGATATGAATCTTCATTTATTTTTATATTATAAATACACATATCACTTTACAATTCGCAAGAAATATGTATTGAAGATTGCAATTTGGATGGGCCAAAATAGTTCCTTATTTGTTGGACAATTAATTAAATAATAACTTGTTTTACGAAATCAAGTAATCAATTTTATCATAAAAAACAAATTATCTTGATAATTTAATGAATAGACCTCCTCGTTTAACCTTGAGATTACGTAGAAACTTCCTTAGTTCGTAGTGTATTGTATAATAAAAACATTTCCGATGAATTATTTATGCCAAGATGTTCGATTTAATTGCTATAATTTATTGGCATCATAATAAATATTTTACATTTAAACGGTTTACATACTCAATTCTGCATACGTTAGCGCGTTGTGTACTTTCACCCCAGTTTACCGTTACGTGAGGCAGTAGGTATCTTCTATCTCAGTCACACATGACTGACTCGGTCTCTATTACCTCAACCGTCCGTAATAGCCTCTGGTCCTGGTGTATGTATGCGTCTTATCGTGCCCCTTTTTAATTTAACCTAAAACAGGCATAGACGGTCTGATTTATACGTCAATTTAAATTCGTCTTCCAATGGTTAAGTAGAACAAAAGACCTCTAATAAAAGTAAAGATCCGTCTGATTATATAATATATATCATTAACGTCATCATTATTGAACTTCAGAGTTATATTGAAACAGATGTATTTTAATTAATTTGGTTATTTCGAAATATAAAATATTCATAAACGACATGACACTGACTCTCATGAAAAATCATGAGTTACTCCGGCAGCTGGCTAAATCAAATCAGGGATTGTTTTGAAACTGAATTCGTGATTTAAGATCATTACGTTCGTTTAACGCTCGCCGCTTTATTCAAATCACGAATTACAGATGTAAAGAATTTTCGCAGGGCGACGCGAATGAATAATTCACACAATTATGGCGTTGGTTACACTAGCTCCGTTATGACTTTTATTTGTCCTTAGGCCGTAGCACATGTCCAACGGAAACCGGTCCAAGAACTCGCTCCTTTCTCGTAGGGTGAGGCATGCAGGCGTATCTGGATAATCTCACATACATTCATCTCTTTCTAATCGCCCTAAACGGCAAGATTCATGATCCCCTTAAAGGGAATTTTACCGTCGAATCTTATAAGTTTCTCAGAAGAATTTATCACAACCCTTTCCTTGGAACTTGTTCTGTTTTTATGATACTGCCAGTCGAGATCGTTATTTTATTCTATTAACTTAATTTATTATACCGAATGAAGTAAGATTCTGTCAGACCGAGCTTATGTAAATTAAGATATAGTTTTCTGTGTCAGTTATTGAGGTAATTCATTTATGGATAGCGTGTTCTTATTTGGATATTTATTACTTTCACCCAATATCTATTATACATCAGCATTGTCAATAAATATTTTAAGCAGACATTATCGTTTCATTGACCTGTATCGAATGTGAATAATTATATTTTTGTGACCAGTCAAGAATACGCGATATCATTGGGCAAGATGGCGCCGGTTACGCAAGCACGCTGCGCGGACGCATTGAATTGATTGTAGCGTTGAATGACATTTATGATGACTGCACCGACAAATATATTGTTGTAATGTTGACATGATTAAACAATACTTAGCAACGGAACTAATAAACAGAACAGAGTCCAATAGCATAAGGTTTAATAAATATTGCAATGGATTTAAAAATAATATATTATAAAATTATTTAATTTTATAAATAAAGTTAATGTTCTTATTTCCAATAGTAGTTAACCTTAAAATGTATTTCAGCACAAATAGTTATTCGAATAACAAAGCGATTAAAAATATATTAAAAATTGCTACCGGATTTGCGCTTAAAAATCTTTTCCGAAAGTATTTATACATACATGCATGCATACTTTTTACTTTATACATAATCAGACAAAAATTTAAAAAAGGTAAATGAAGAATTAAAAATTAAAGTTAAAAATTAAAAGATTAAAGTTGAAACGTATAGAAATAAGTATTTATGGCCTTGAATGACTGAAAAGCAATTTAATTTTTCAAGATTTTTTAAGATTACACGTTTATTTACACACTTAGAATATTCTATAATAAGTAACTTAACATAGCGCTGTATATTTTTCCCTTCCACTCATCTCTATCTCTATTCATATGAGGATAATATGACTCTTCTAACACAATGTCATTTCTCACATAGCTATTAAATGTATTTTATTTTATACCATACTTATATTCGTATTATATTTAAAATCAAGTCAATCTAGTTTTTTTTTATAATTCAACGAAGAAGGAAACTCAGTAAACACCTAGTTTTATGTAATAAAATACTGAATCCTACTTAAATAAAAAATATGTATCGTTAAAAGGACAATAGCCTCGGTATTTAGGCTTCGAGATTTTTGCGAGACACTGAGTAATAAATAAGAACTCTTGAATGCTATTAACACGCAATACTTTAATCAGTTTGTCCTTGTCGAAAAAATATATACAATGGAAATTATAATATAAAACAATTAATCAACGTTGAATTAAATGAACATGGCATGGATTATTAATGTCTCTTAATAAGCAGTTAATAATTGTAGTGTTATATATTATTAACATATAACATTGCCAAATACTCGCTCTATTTCAAGGCCAAAACTCGGTACAAATGTATATGGCGATAATAATTTATAAATTATGTATTTTTAATAGTTTGTCTGAAAATAGAGAATATTTATGCGATTGCTATTTACTAATAGATAATAATTTATCGAATTCCATAAGCTTACTATTAGAAATTTTACTTTTATTTTATTTATTGAAATTGAGGCTGAGGCAAATATCATTTTTAATAGTTAATTCTAGTTACAGATATAATGTATATTCGTTTATGACATTTACCAAGATCCATACGACTTATTTTATCCTTATTCATACATGTTTTAAAATAAATTGAAGATCCAATTTACATTTACGTAGGTATGTGATCCATTAATCACAGGGAGTTGAGACTATAGGCCACCTGCTACGGAGACCGGAGCTTGTACATAAATTCTGTCTCTTTCGTTATTTCTCATTCATCAAATGAGTCATAACTCAGCTGTCGAGGGTCTGACCCTGAATAAAAGGACGTAAATATTCCAGGCAACGAGTGTGGTATCGTTGCCGATGACTCTTTTTCTATATAAGATTTGGCGTTTTGTTCAAATTATCAACTCATTCAACACTTTTTTCATTAATTATTATAACAAAATATTATTATAGTAAGTCGTAATTGACATGAACACATTATTTGGCGATTGAAATTGATATTATCTATTTAATTAAGCTCAATGTATGATTGATATATCTTAAAAGCGCTACGAAGCAAAGCATGAACATCCGTTCAACATTTATTTTAATTGCTACAATTGCGATCACATCATAATTATGAAACATGCTTTTATTTCCGTAATGACAACGATCTTACGTAATATGACTTTAATAATAATAATTTAAATGCTCTCATACGAGTCGTGCTTAATTGTCTGAATTGAGTATTTCATTTCAAACTTATGGTTGCTTTGCATTTCAAACACTAATTATAAATAGATACGTATGGGTACGTAGGATTTTATCGTTATTTTTACACTGTTATTTTTTCATATAAACATACGCCTATACGAAATCGGTGTTAGAGTTTTACCATAACATTATATTTCATAAGCACAAATTAATTTAATTTTTGTGCATAAACTTAGGATTTCAGATGGTAGTGAAATAAATAATTTATTTAGTTAAAACATTAAGATAATGTGAGACATATTTTAGTCTAAAGAGCGTTGACTGCAATATTATTATTCATTCCTGTTCTAACATTTCTAATAAATGTAAATATCGCATTCTGGCCTCGACTAACGCAATAAACATGCAAATTCAAACTAGAATTTAGTCATGTAGGTATTTTTCATTTCAAATGTACGTGTCTATATGTTATACTGCTTTTATTTAAATGATATTATTAATTAAGCCGACAAGCTTTGTTAGATAAATAAATGAGCCCATGTTATAGACTAAAATAGGTCATAGTCATAGAGTAAATGTTAATATCAAAAATGGTGGGTGCGTTGTGCAAAATGGCGGCGGTGCGCTCAGTAATGGCTGCCGGCCTTGGGTCGTGCTCGCAATCAACTTATTATTCAATCTCATGTCGCGAATTGGTCCGAGGTCCGTCGGTCGTTGAACTTATAGAACCATTCCATTCGTTTACGTTCCGTTTCATTCATTCGAAGATAAATTATTAAACTAATCACTTTAATGAAAATTATTTTAATGTTGTCACGATATTTCGCCTTTTTCAACTTATTTTAATTAGTTAATTGGGTGCACATGATATCTATCTATCTAAATCCTTACTACCACGTTAGAAGTTATCTACTATTTTAAAAGAAGTGAGCGGGATAAAGTTTATGTAAACAAGGATGTGACTTTGTGTATTGTTGGCTGTTAGGCTATACAGCATAGGTACCTATCGCTTGACATTCCAGAGGTTGTCAGTCGAGACGCTTTGACGTAAATCCGACACGGTCCGTTATGTCCTCTCGGTGAACAATGCTCGGTTCGCGCTACTCGCTTAATGAGAAATGTTTGTTTTTCAGCCTCGCACAATAGCTGCTCTCATCGCTGCCTTTATTATTACCCTCGTAACGTTCCAGACTTGAAAAGTGTTAATGACCTTCTTTGTAGTTTTTAGACTGAACGGATTAGCTTATTCTTTAAATAGTTATTTAAGTCTATTCGAAACAAATTTCCACATAAATACGACGGTAATAATAAATAATACAGATTTTTTCCTTGTATTCATACATGTCAGACTATATAAATGATAATGTGCCAAATATGCAAATTCCGTCTATGCGTGGTATTTTGTGCACAATGTTTCAAGGAATTATTAGATTTAGTTCGTTCATGTATTTCTTCGTTAAAGAAAAGAAAATAATACATAGTTAAATCAGAGATATAAAGCGGAATGCAAATAGCAAATTGTTGATGAGTAAGAAATGTTTATAAAGCGGTTTGTTATTTACCGACGTGCAAGTCGACCTTGATTGAAGTCTCATTAGCCGTGCGAACTCGATACCGCGATGAACCGGTCGTGATCGTGAGTCCGCATGATTTATGTCTTTACCTTTACAAAGAGCATTTTTTACGCTAGACCGGTTTCCCCGCTCGATGGTTTGTTGCGCTACCTGGATATTAAGAAAAAAAATATAGTGTCAGCTCTTTTTTTAGCTGTAATAATAATAGTGAACATTCCTTTTGTGGCACATGCGGACGTGGCTCACGGCTAGAAACGTGATGTGCTGGCGCTGTAGCTTCATTATATTAATGGACTCGACCGGATGAATACAAAGATGGGGCCTTTAAACTCTGCTGCAAGTAGAATACGTGTTCCCCGCATACGTAGCGTGAAATTGGATTTATGAACATGATAGCGATGTACAATATCTTTCCAGTTATACTTATTATTATTGTTTCGCGGTTGGAACTAATTTCAAAATGTTTATATTTATAAACTGTTTTTATCACTGTTTCTATGCATTTATCAGTAGTGAAATAAGGATAATTAATAAATTATGTTTTATTTTTAACATATCTAATGAATAAACATGTATTTTAACGCTCATTATTTAATTACTCAATAATGTTATTCTTTATGACTATTAAAGTGGACGTGCGTAAATGTCGGCTGTTATAGGTAGACGTTCGTTCGACCTTTAGTTGACATTGGCGGGCCTCGCCTCGTCTTAACCAGTTTTTGTTGCACTTTTTGTCGGTATTTATTTATCAGCATACTTATGTACCACCTGCCGCGGTCGTTACCCGCTTAGAAAAACTCCCCTCTTGCCAACAAAAGAGGTCCCCAAAGTTATTCTTTCTTATAATTACGGCTCACAAAGCATTTCGAGCGTAGAACATAAATTTTTTGTTGCAAAAAATGCCCTTAGTTCTTTTGTAAAGGGCATTTTACCTCCCAAACATGATCTGTATGCGTACCTGCTTTTTGTTTTGTAAAAAAAATGTAAACAATTCCCAACGTATGAGAGGGGGAAACAGATTCTGTCTGATAAGGTTATCCTAGTCTTTTATTGTATGATGAAATCGTAGAAATAGCATGACCGAGACTGTTATATAACTTCCTTTTAATTTATAGAGAACAGTAATGGGGCTTGGAGCAATGGGGCGTGGGATTTTGACGTAATGCATGATTGTAAGTTCGTGACCAATTGCACTACAGCGTCTTGCACTTTATTTAATGGATGAAACACTTATAATATTTATCAAAATAATTACATCATTTCAATACTCTTTTAACATATGTATAAACGTTTATTATATGAGCTTAATAAGATATAATGGCATTCAATCCAGTTGTATTTTTATTTAATGTCGTATTGACCTTGATTGAAGGATATACAAAAAATGTTTTTAATTGAATTGTATTTTATGCATGAGGCATTTTATTACAGAATAAATAAAACAACCTTCGAATTATTAATGAAGCATCATACCTATAATAAAATTAAAATCCCAAAGTGTTTGTCTACTTCTATAACACAGTAAAGTTATTTTACTTTAGATAGGCGAACGAAATCAGGGAATAAAATGGAATAAGAATATATTCTTGTTTTCCGCATTTTCGTTAGATATTATCCGTAACTCCTTCTGCAAACTCCTAAAAACAAGTTAAACTTTTAATGCTCTTTCTTCGGTTGATACTTGTAATAGGAAAATCATCTACTTTTTTAATTAAAATATATTTAAATGTACTGTTTTATTTTTATCGACTGTATAGTTTTAATATCTTATCTTGTCTTGTCTTGTCTGAAATAAAAGGTCATTCGTTTTAGGTACGAGTATTTCAATATGTCATTCACAGTAACTAGATCTATTAAATGTTATCAATGTCTGATGCTATTATTATCATTAAGCATTCTTAATACCGTTCATTTTAATTAAAACTGGTGATTAATCTCTATTCGTCGTTATTATATTTCCGGTCGGTAACTAGCTTGATCATCGATCATATTAACTAAGTAACAAAATGTTATGTTTAATAATTGATATTATTTTATTAATGTATCCAATTTTTTATTTATAAAGTACTAACTACTAAGTATTCATTGATAGATACAGATCATTTTTAACTTATTTTTTTATTAAATGTTATTCAAATATAAATTTATTTGACTTTCTATCATTTCCATAACGTGTTTGACTGTAATGCAAATATAGGTACATATTTTATAAATTGTCATAATATATGTACCTATATATCATATTTTGAATGTTTTTAGAGATAATGAACGAGTTTGGTTTTCTGGTTTTTATAAACTTAATTACACAAAGTGGCACATTGCTTCTGTTCTTATTTATTTAAGTAATAGACAGATCAATTTCACAGCACGGCTTTTTTCAAGCAATATCTGCAGGAAAAGAGTTTGAAATGTGTTAGAAGTTCATCAAACGTACTTTAATATTCAGTTCATATGGCTAAATAATAGGATACCCATACTAAACAAAAATCAATCCATCATTACGAGAAACAGTAACATTTCTGAATTATTTTGTAGAATTTTATAAAGTTTTTAGTATAAAGTATAGGGGATCTATATTTTCCTTTCATAATTACGCGTTTTTTACAATTATTAGAATTAATTACTTGTGACGAAACCGGTTTATCGTTCACAAGGTTTTATCGTGTTTTGTAATAAGTAATAAATATGTTAATTCTTTATAAACATAAATAGTTATACGGGTTATTATTAGCTTTTTTATTAGGATTTTTTTATGTTTATTGTAGAAATAAATGAAATGTATAGAAACCGTATTTCATTTGTGTAAGAAAATTATTTTATAATTGAAAGGTCGCACGGAACATAATGAACATATTATTCAATTTTCATTAATGTGATTTTATTATGCAGGTATGACTAAAATTGACATTTCAAGGCATGGCATACTTACAAATACAAGTTTGTATTGTGTGCGACATCCCTTAGGAATGTTAATATAGCTTGTTTTTATATCGTCAGCGGTGTCGCGTGACCGACTTTTACTAAAGAGCCGTTGAAAGATAACTCTGTTACTTTTGACTCGCCATGTGACCTCTTTTAAAAGGATTTTTTATTTGAACTGTTAGACTGACTGATATTATTATTTGTACCGGTTATTTTCCTTTTATGTTCTTGTATTCTAAAACAAGAAGTTTGACCTTTTCAAATTGTGTTGATACTATCGTTTTAATATTATATATACTAATATTATAAATGCGAAGCAAGCTTATAGCCAAAGGACGGGACATGGACTTTTTTACTC
Source organism: Vanessa tameamea (assembly GCF_037043105.1). Taxonomy (NCBI): domain Eukaryota; kingdom Metazoa; phylum Arthropoda; class Insecta; order Lepidoptera; family Nymphalidae; genus Vanessa; species Vanessa tameamea. The sequence continues at coordinate 8,751,357 of NC_087319.1, read as the reverse complement.
GTTGAGAAGGTAAATTTTTGGGAGATAAAGGGTTGTATACAAATTCATGAAGCATTTTCGTCGCAAAGTGAATCCCAAGTGGGCGAAGTCGCGGGCTATACATAAATTAAATTACTTTAATATAACATGCGCTTACAGCGCCTAATAATACGTAAATTAGCTGACATATCGACTGCCAAATTTTTCACTGAGGTTTTATAACGTACGTTACACCGTGTAACTATACATTGGGTTAAAACTTTCGCCAATTTAAATATTAAATAGCGCTTCTCTTCTTTAGCAATCGAACGACAGTTAATGATAGGCAGTCAGCGCGACTCCCTTCGGCTCACTCCACCCCCCAGCCATCGTTCAGTAATTAATTACATGTCCAGGTCATGTGATCGAATTTTCGTAACATTGCTAAAGTCAAAATGTAATTTCAATTTAGGCAATGTTATTATTCACATCAGTCAATCATGTTTTTTGTGATTTCCTGTCGTTAATCTCATCAACATTTTAATTAAGGACTTAACATTATTTTATAAGAGTTATAATGATAACGAAGGTTATAATGATAATAATATATTAAATTTCCAGTTAAAATTATATTTCTCATAACAGTATTTTTAAAGTCGGACAATTATGTTAAATCTGCATAAATTATTCTCATGCGCTATAACATGTTCTTATAAATTCGCGTGGAAATTTTTAAATTGCCACAAAGAATCTTCGTATAGCGTTTTTATTTTTTAAATAATTTAAACATTTAATGAAGATGAATAATTAATGTATGCGAATTTTGTTCAAAATAAACAAAATTACTTCTAGTAAAATTATATCTTGGATTGCTGTGGGCGATCAGCAAAATCAATTGTAAGAGGGTACGTTGACATTTCCATAACATCTCACGTGTAATAAGGATGGATTTATTTATCGCAGTGACCTCAATAGTATCATTATCAAAGCGATGTGGCGCGTGTTGTGTTACTGTAAACGTATTAGTTTCCTGATAGAAATATAACAGAAATGAGACGTTCACATTCAGTGATTATATTAGTAACTCACAATAATTTCACTTTTCACTAATATTATAAATGTGAAATTAACTGCTCAATCGATTGAACCACAAGGACTACTTTTGAGGGGTAATTTCGAAGATATAGGTGCTGTATAAAAGTCCTTGAAGCATAAATATAATTTAATTGCAAATCATTTAATTTTTCATTATTATATATATTATGATTATACGTACAAATAACAAATAGTGTACTAAAAACGTATTATTAGCACGATATCTCGAAAAAGACTTATCACGTAAGTACACGATAAAAGATAAAGCAGATACTAGTGCACTTATAGATAAATTCGATAAATTATTTATCAGTAATGTTATGTTACTTTCTATTTTTGAATAGAATTGAGTAAAAATATACGTAGGATGACATGGTAAACATGTGTTTGTTAATTTATAAGATGACTTACATTATTATTGTTACATAAAATAATGTATGTCGTTATTCTTACATCAGCCATGTGTGTAATTAAAAACCTGACTTATTCTTTAGTCTTAAATGACGCAAATATAAAAACAAATATTTTGAATTGATAAAATTGATGCGTTCGAGAAATAAGTAAAATGCTGATACGATAAATACTTTGAACAAGCATTTTTATTTTGTGTAAGTCAACCTTTTTCAGGTCTTGAATATTTTGATAAATATTTCCCAAAGTATAGCATATACAAACATGCTTACTTATAGAATATCTTATTAAACGTATATTTGGCTTACGTTCATTAAAACTTAATGTCGAACAAGATAACCTGTAACCTCGTATAATAACCTATGCGATAACCGCTACGAGTATCAATTTATTTCATTATCTCGACTCTCTGTAGGTTTCAAAGTTTATTAATATTTTGCAACTGCTATTATACAGTATCTGTGTTAATTCTGTAAACAAGAATTCTTGAATTAATGAGCATTATTATAGTATAAAATTAACCATCTGAATTAGACATACTTATATAAAAAATATTTTTACTAATATCGAAGCAGATGATTAGATTTAATTTGAATCGGTGAATTACTGCAGACACTATGTGACTAGTCATTGCTTAGAAACATAATCTTAAATATAACGATAACGAAACATCATAATACAATAATATTATGATTTTTCTGTTGCAGGTATGCTTAACTACGAAAAACTATGTAAAGGTAACAGTTTAAACATGTATTTTCTTTATTGATCAAGGGTGCGCGAACTAAAGCTATTTTTATGGAAAAGAAAATACGTTCGATTTTTAAAATATAATTAAAATGTCTTCAATTCAAACATAACGCACTATAGTTAAAATACTTTTATGAAATTATTACTATAAACTCGATACTATTTTGTTATACATAAACATTAATATACGCTGAATAATATATACACGAAACGAAATTTAAAACTTAGCATGTTTAAAATAAAGAACACAATGTAAGGTATTTTCAATGGTACGAGTAGCATTTCATTAAAATGACCTTCACCTCACAGAGCATAAATCACTGATAAGCTTATTACTGCATTGCAGTCTTGTGCAATATGTATTTCGAAACGGTTCCGCACTTTCCCTAGAGAACGTTGCTATGAAGCTCTGTTGGTTTGCTTTTGAGTTCCACTTTGCACAGGTGTATTACATTTCCTATTTGTTGTGAGATTTGCACTGTCTGACATGCTTTGAATTTCATTTTTCCAATATGTGTCCCTTATGCACTTTAAAATATAAAATTTATATAATAAAGAATACTTTTATGTGTGATACTTGTGTGATGCAAACATTTGTATATACTTTTACGACGAATGCGACATATAAAAATTCGGTATGGGATGCACTGTACCTTTAGTCATGGTACACACAAAGTCATTACTTCGTAAAGTTCACACTTAAATCTATATTTGCGTTCATCACACACTCGATCTTTGTGATTTGTAGTAGGTAGCACACCCTGGTATTTACAGCGAGGTCATCCACATCCACGGTACAAGTTGCGCGTTGAGAATTAATTTCCCATGAGGCTCGTTTTATACGTAATGCGAAGTCGCTGACCTGATTACTGTTTGCGCTATTATCTGTGCCAACTTTACGTGACTGCGTATAATCTGTGTATTTATGATACTAAGCTTGTTCTAAGAATGTTAACTTTCTCTCGTCTTGTTTTAGTCTATCACATGAATTAGGTACTCGTTTTGTATGTTTCGTATTGTACCATTTAATGTAATTCATCAATAATGCCTATAATGTTCTATTTATAATAATTATATACAAAATAGAATCGTTCGAAATATTATATAAGATATTGTTTTGCTATTCTTTATAAATTATTTAATACAAAAGGCTTTACAGAGAGCCTCCGCAGCCAATTCGCTTATATCCATTTTTTTAAACATAGAAATGAGTATTAACATTTCTTAAATACAATAATAACATAATTATAAAATTATTTATAATTGATATTTATAAATGCACAAAATATTTCCTAACAACGATTTTTTGCGATATAAATGATTACAGTCTTATCAGACGAAGTTTATCATTTTAGACGTTACTTATCATTTATATACATACATACGTACTTTATAAAGTAGGTCACCGATAAAATATTTTAGAAAATACTTTAGCGTTCTAAACATATTATGAATTTATACTTATTTTCACATACTTATTTAAAATAAAAGTGTAGTATGGTTTTCTAATATTCGTACTGAAATATTTCTGGATCAAATCTGGTCGATAAGAATATAGAGATTTTTCCGTTAAGGAATTCTCAGTAATAGCCCGACATTAAAAAAATCCGTCACGTGGAATTATAAGTAAAGGGAAAAGAGATCTTCTGCATTTGAACACACATCTGTGGCTGTATGATATCGGCTATGTACTTGGCTCCCTTGAGAATTGTTGCCGTGACCATCACGGGTCAGGACTTCATCATATTTTGAAAACTTTGATAACAAATTAGGTTTCAAACCGAAGTAATTTAGTTTTTCATTGAAATCATGGGATTCAATTAAATTAGGTATGATAACGTATGCACAGTATTAACTCAAATTAAAAAAAATAAAACAAAAGCGGATAGAGTGCACAGATACTCAAAGTGAAGTAACAAAAGCGAATACATAATTAAAAACGAATGAAAATTGCCGGTAATGGTTGTAGGTATTAACAATTTGTTAATACGTCAATGATAATTATTCGTAATTAATTTAAAAATTATGTCGATGTATTATTAAAAAGACCCGTCGTTTCGCACTACCGGTATTCACTCTTGATTTTGTTGCTTCACTTTAACGGTCCGTGCACTACCATCTTGTTAATTAATCTAAGGGTATTAAACAAATTACTCCATACCCACCACAATAGAAGGTAATAATTGCATGCACTGCACTGCAATGCACCACCTTCACTTTCCTTTTATTCAGAAATAAAAATAATTAAAAAAATGTAGCATATTATGTCTCCACAAGAAGGAATCTTAAATGTGAGAATGGGAACAGATGTGATGTCGTTCAATCGGACTTATTATTTATAAGCTCTCGCGATTGACGCGGATCAGAATTTCCATTACCATGAAAAAGAAGAATATAATAAAAACTTTTTCTTTTCCATTAAAACACATCGTTTAACTAAACAATATCACTAATGTTTTCATTTCAATGAACTTTCTATACTTGTTTATGTTTATATAATATATATTTATAGCGATAATTCTAAATTTATTAATGCTATTTCAATTTTGAAAGTTTGTTTCGTTTATGGATACATTTTAGCGTTATTTCATAGCTTAGGTTTATAATAATCATAATAGTTGGCTTATAATTTGGCAATTTACATGCGTACACGACGCAGAATCGCGGACGAACCGGACATCTCGCATGTCAAACTTGGTCAAGGCGAGGCTGTCGACCGTGGCGGAGCGCCAGACGTGACAACTGTAATGGATGCCATTTGTCATATTTTTTATTAAAAACAATGAGTTGAGCAATCCGCTTATACATTGTATTGAAGTCATAAAACGATCAACTAACTACATTACGTCGTCGGAAAACAAAGTTTAAATTGCACTAAAATTCCATATTAATTTATTTGAAGGGGTTTTCGCTGATATTAAGTATTCTTCATATATAATTTTTTTCTTTATATTTGTTTCGATTTGGAAACCAAATTGTCTTGTAATTAATTATATCAAATGATTTATTTTTTCTTTTAATTTAAATGCATAACACAACCAATAATAAAGTCACAATTTTTTAATAAGGAAATCAAAGTGCCTATTCAAATAATTTGGCTTCGGTCCAATCAAGATAATGTGTACGTCGCTATCTCAAGGGCAACAAAATTTATGACTGTTTAATGTTAATGTTTATATTAGCTTATAAAAAGTTTAAAGTGTAAATTCGTAGTAAGATGAATAAATTATAGCACTTAATAAATAAAATGAATACAATGTTCGTTAATGTTGTTAAATTTAAAAAGATAAAATGAATCTTCTGTCGATATAACTAACCTTTTAACAAGAAACGAAAGAAATAACAGTCATTAAAAATTACGCTATTCCTATTCTTAGTCATTTCAGGAGAGTGTCTGTGGCAGTTATTTTAATAGAATTGGAAACGCGCCAACGTCAATTTGCAGTAATCGTGTTCCAAGTGGCTGTATCAACTAAATGTTGATTGATGGTTTCCCTTCTTAGCAATCGTTCAGATTGACCTTTACTAGTGTAGTTTGGTGAAATGTTATGACTTAAAATTCCAAAATAGATTTGACTAAAATGTTTTTTTTTCTCAACTTGAGATCAAGAGACGTTTTAAAAGTTATTGTTTTCTGAAAATTATTTCTTTTTTCAACACAACCCTTCACTATAGATTTACTTGGAATGCTATCGTTTTTTTAATTACATATGGATGCCAATCGACTCTGCAGTAGTCATACCTATGCAACGAGACCAATTAAAGTTCGATCCGTACAACACCATTTAACATGCCAACGCCCCTCAACTCCCTCGCTGGCTTTAAATGAGTTTTGAGGTTAATTTACAGGTATTGTTTTACCCTGAAATTTATAACTCAGAACATATGTAGAATAGGTTATAAACAACTTGGAGTCGATACTTGAATTAGTTACTAATATAATAAATATTTTATTCAGGTTTTGATTTGATTCAGGTATTTGATGTTAGCGTCTATTATTTGTGTATCAAAATAATAATGATACCATTACCTTGATATATTATCTTTCCTTGACTTCATTAAAACACAGATTCAATTACCAAAAGTTAATTTACTTATCGATCAGTCTATATGACTACTACTATTATTAATTGGTTTTGTGACGAAGCGTTTCCAATCAGCTTACTTTACTCCCACGTATAACTATTAAAGTAACTTACTAGATTAGGGTGGCTGAACTTACGAAGTTAAGTAATAGATTGCCTTAAACTAAATAATATTAATTTATATGCTTAAGCACATCACAACTTCTCTTCTGTAAATTGTAATACTGTACAAAATAAGGATTTAAAGTAAAGAAACATAGAAAGCGAATTAATTTTATACGAATGTACCGAAGTGTTTTTACTTTGTTATAAAACTTGTATCATACTTTACATCGATACTTCAGACTTGTTTGCTGGTTTTTATAGCATTGTTGGTTTTTAAATAGCATTTTGTCATAATTTAGAACAAAAATAACTTGTGAACTTTCTTCATTGTTTATTTTATGTAAATATTTTGCTTGAAAACAAAAAGTTTAACAAGATTGAGCGATTTAAAGTAAAATAATTTGAAATATAATGAGTAGGTACTAAACTTTCATACAGGCAAAGTTTTATCTAGATTATCAGTTCCAAGATATTACAGTTTTGAAGGTGCTAAGTTTCTGCTAAAGTTTTGAACTCCAGAATTTAGTGCAAGTAACCGACTTCAAACTTTCCTCCACGAAGGCTTCCTCATTCTAGTATAATAGGTTTATTTGGAGTTCCAAGAGAGTTAAAGGAGGAATCCGTTAGCTTACGACAATATAACAAACATATTTGTAGAATCTACACAATACTATGTTAAAAGTAAGCTATATAAATGTTAATACTTTCATGTATTTTATATTTACTGAAAAAAAGTTTTATGAAAATCAGTTTACTCGCTTAAGTTCTAAAAAAATCTTTAGTTGAATCAGTTAAAGAAAGTTAAGCAGCTCTAAAGATGTCGAAATAATCGGATAGAACCGAGGGTGGTGAAACTTTGTCAATTTTAGCACCCGCTGCGAGCTCGAACCTTTAGAAGGCGCAAGAGATGGGAGCCGAAATAGGGAGTTCTGTGCGCCTCGCCTCCTCTTTGGTGTTCGTGAATACCGCTTAAAGTTCCCGTCGTAATTGCTGTCTGGCTGCGAATAAACTTTGTATTACATTACCCGAGTTAATTTATAGTGCCTTCTTATTCATTGCTTCAAGTTTTGTTTCAAAATGACTGAGTTTGTTATAACTTACAAGTTTTAGAAATCCTGTATGCGTCTATACTTAGTAGTAGTCATCTATCTATATTTATTATCTATATTTGTTTTATGAACAAATATAACTATCTTTTTTGGATTTTATGATAACGGTCAAAATAACATTTATAATACAAACAGTCATGAAGTCTATCTCATGGACGTTTCTAGTTATAATTTATTAATAAAAGTTCCAACAAACAATCTATCGTGTCTAAGATAAGTTAATTACTTACACAATAAGCGATTAGATATTGAAACGCAAACGCGATAACTTACGTTGTTTTGTATAATTTTGAATTGTACCAACAAAGAACAACTAACAATAAGTCACGACCGATTAAACGTGATCACAGGCGTTTGTTTTTGTCGGCTCGTGTTAGCGTTGACCTTGACTTGTCTACTAGATAGTTTCATGATATCGTTCCAAACGGCTTTGGAAATTTAATTTAAATAGTTATACAAAAGCACACTTCACATGTATTTAAAGATTTATTGTATATTGTATACATTTACGTTCCAGATATCAATTGCGAAGAAAAAAAAACTGGAATATTTAATATGAATCGAGATACTAAGACAATTTCCTAAATAAATTTATAGGACAATATAACGGTTAAATGGTACTTTATTAATGCAGTTGTTTGTAGCCAATTGTGTTCATTTACAGCTGTCATGAGTTCAAAACTATTGGCTTGATAATTGACTTCGAGTTTTGCGATTAATGAGATACATTAGACCAGATAGTTTGGAGTCAGTGTTGAACGGATAAGAAAAGGAATTTTATTGAAGCCTCTGTTTTATTGAAGTCTATGATTTAAATTTAAAAGTATTATTTGTAGTAAATATCCATAATTGTAGGTTAAAAATCAATACACAAAGAGAACAAATATTTAATCATAATTATTTACTGTGTTTTTGTTGTCATCTCATGTCTTCAGTCATATACATATATAATCGTAGTATTAATTCGTAAGACGTCTTGAGGTAACTAATATTAAACTGGTAAACTCTATAATATTCTAAAAATAAATGAGTTTTTCTTTTTAAATTAAGTTATAAACGTGACTGCGATTTCATTAATCATTATTGTGTAATCAATTGCAGAACCGTCATTAATGTATTACAGGCAAATAAATTAGATGATCCCCGCTTGAAGGTTATCTATGTTATTGCGAAGCTTGCGCCGCTCGCCTCCGATCCACGACAAGCGAAATCCATTTATTATTAGAGTCGTTTGATAACGATAAACCAACGAGGTCAAACGAGAGCGCGCAAAAAATAGAAACGCTGCGCCACCGCGCGTGACTAAAGAGTTGCGATGCAAGCAAGATGGCGTTTACAGCTATCTCCCTCTTACAAGTCACGATTAAATCTATCTATTTCCGTCTCTCAAGATTCGTTTTCCGTTATTTTTTTATTACCTACCTGCCTAAATTTTTTGCATATTTTTTACATCAAATTTCACAAATTGAGCGGACCACAACGAGTGCTCGTCGGTGACTTGTTTTTATTTTGATACCATTCAAATGACAAACGCTATTGAAGTCGGAATATAAAGAAGTAGATAAAATATTAATTAAGATATTAAAACTCAATATTAATTTGCCAAAGCACTTGTTCATTTTATATTATAAATATATCGTGTACATACGACATACATACTTATCTTATTAATTACATAGGACATCACTATATGTATGTAGTATATTTTGGTCTCTAACTTATTTGTTTTTGTTGTTTTGTTGGACAAATTCAGTGCATGTTTATTCTGTATGAATAATCATTATTAAACAATTTTCTTATGATTTGTAATCTTGTTGATTTAAAAAAAAACACTTGTTGGTCTAAGACAAAAAACATTTTTATATAATTCCACAAACCCGAGAAGATAATTTTGTGTTGAATGTAAACGAAAGCAGGTATGTGAACATAAAGAAAACAGGACTAAGTAAGACACAAAAAAATGTGGATTTATGGTAGAGCTGGCAACAGCGCTTTAACGTAATAATAATAACAAAGCAGTATAATACTGAGTCACGCATGGCGTGATGGGTCGCCGAGGAAACGATTGTCACGAAAAACATTTATGTGCCCGTAGAAACTAAATTTCACACGCGACAAATTCATAATTACTAATATTTGATCTATGTATCTTCTAAAATCTGCTTAAAAATATATTTATATATATTTGCGATATAAAAGCAACTTTCCTTTTGATTTAATAATCATATATTAACTTAAAAAGCTAACTTTTAACTATACTTTAAAACAAATAATGAAAAATAGGGGTACACTATGTTGGGTCTACTAATTTTCTAACTTTTAAAACTGTCGATTAATGTAAACATACTAGTTGGATGCGTATAGGATAGATATATTTTTATATAAAATAGGTAGTAAGAAATTTTAACCATTCATTATATCACCAATGAGCCACTAATGTTGCGAACTAAGATGTTATTTCCCTTGTGCCTTTAGTTACACTGGCTCACCCATTGAATAGGAACACAATAATACTAATTATGACTGTGTTCCGTGTGTGTTTTGTATTAGTGGGTGGTATGGGGTACCTACTCAGACGTGCGTGCACAAAGACCTAGCATCAAGTAAAACAATACGGTGTAAAATAAAAATGAAAGTATAATTATAGAGTAACACTAATTTATCTTTAGTTAAAAGGGTGTGCGCCAATCAATAGCATGCGAGTGAGAGGAATGTTGCACAAACAAAAAAAGCACGTGGCGCGCATGAATTGTTCCGCTCCGTTTAGCATTTGTACTCTGTTACCAGGCGGACGCGTGGACACGTAATGTTTTCCGAACGAACCCACTCCAAGATGGCCGCCAATGCCGCCATTCGCTTTCCCACGTCGCGCACCACCACTCCGCATGCTTCATTCTCGTTTCTTTCTATTGTGCATTGCAATTCGCATTTGCGTTTTTTGTTGAGTCCATTTGGTCGATCGCATCTTGCAGCATTTGTTACCGCTATCTTACTAACGTAAGGTTTTGCTACGAGTAATTCAATTATTTCCTTCAAATATGCCAACAACGTTAATAATAAACAGTATTTACCCTTATCGTTTTTATAACAAGTATGAAATGGCAATTTGCGATCATTAGGCAACATGTGTTAAGAAGTAAAGGCGTGAAAACGACACTTTCGATGTAGTGTTTACTGTTTTTCAGAGCAACTTGTTCGAAGAATAACGTTAAATTCAATTTATTACAAAACTTACCTATTTTTGTTTTCTAACTACCTCATATATAATTTAATATTTTATATGAGGTATCATTTGTGTAAACACATTAAGAACTCACATCAAACTATCCACAATTCACATTGTCCTTCAAGAAAATGACAATGATATCATAATAATTCTGAGAACATTACTTCTCATTACCTTTTTTATTCTATTGTAATATAAATCAATTCAGTAATTATAACTTGATTTTAACTTTTTTAATTTATAAATTTAATAAAATTTCTAGTAGGCTAAATATAATATTATACGAATATGTGGTAAGAGAAAATTAATTGAATCTTTGGTGTGGATGTGTGTCACGGCTAAATAACGTGTGTTGTGTTCAAGTACTTGCTCATACATATGTAAGAGGCGCTGGACGGCGCTGATAGTCACCCGCCATTGGCCCGCAAAACTCTCTGAATACTAAACGACCGCCTTTGCAAGTTCTGCATAGAAATTGTCTTTGAATTTGGTTTCCTGTACCGAATTGCCTACACAACAGCAGGAAACCGAAGAGACGTTGACTATTGTATATTTATGATCGTATACCTTACTTTCCAGTGCGTCATAACAAATAATTATGTATAACAAAAACCATTTGAAGGAAACAAACACTTCAACTGTTTTATAATTACTTGTTTTGACCTACTTGCCATTGATAAGTTTAATTTTATGTGCGTACAATTATTGTCATAAGATTTTGTTATCACTAGTTACACAAGATAGACGGAAAATCATAATACAAATTGAATTAACTTTTTTATCAACATTTTTCCTGATTATTTTTCTTAAGACAGACAAGCTTGTATAAGCATTTTAAGATGAAGTTTTGTTATGTATAAATACCGTACCTATATCACTTTGTAATTAATTATTTTTAACAGAACCATATTTTATATGTAAATCGAAAAAAGTATAGAGTTTATTATTCAAAATAAATGTATTACCAAAAGTTAACAAAATTATTAGCTATTAATGTATGTCGGTCTGATATAAAGATAAATACTACGGTCGGTTGGCCAAGGTCACCTTCATTGCCGATCAGTTACATCGCAAGTTAACAGCTTCCTATTCAATGTAAATTCAGCGAGACCTTGTTCACACCTAATAATCAACTTATTTGAATGCTTTGTCAAAGTTTATTCACTTATTTTAAGTTCCTATGTATCGACTTCAATTTCTTTAAATAACTACAAGGAACACGTGCTGTAAGCGCCGCCATTTTGCAGTATAAATAGCAAGATGGCGTCAAGCGGTTGGTTGGCGAAAGTACTCGGTAATTATAAGCGGCGCGACGGGAAGGCGTGTAGAAACGAAACTCGAGGATCTATGGCCGGCCGGTGCACGCAATGCTTACTTTGATTTATATCGCTCTCTGGTTTCCACTCGACCGATTGTTCTCCACTTTATGCGCTCGAGACTCGCAAATCTGTTATTGTTTCCGACGGCCATGGGAATAGAGCTTGCGTGGGTTAGCAACGACCTTTATTGGTCCTGTGATACATGTAGAGATTTTTTAATACACCATTCAAGTTCATGGGAAATTTTCTGTTATTTACGTACATATGTATATGTTCAGTGTTAAGTGCCAACATTATCATATATTGTTATTGAAACAGGCCCGTTATCTATGCAAAAAGCAACCAGTTACATAATTATTTAATATTTATCAACGCTATAATACTTTTTTTTTCTGAAGATTTGCAATTTTAATATGAAGTTGAGCACTTGACTCAGACTGAATTGAATGATAATATCCGATTGACGCAAATAATTTAAATTCAACTCACCTAGAATTATGTTCTTACGTTGTGAGGATTTCTTCCACCTTGATCTTATTACATTCCATAGTTACTAATGTCCTATCCGCATAGATAAAACTATATCATAGGAACTTTAAATTGCAAATAATTTTTAAATTATACAGTCGCGTATAATTTTAGGATTGACGAATAGCATTTCCCCAGACACTTTAAATATTGTTATTCAATTAGTTTCTCAATAAATAATAAGATAAAGACTGCTTATTATCTTTTATAGCATAGGTACCTATGCTATATAAGATATATAAGTCTTACAATAAGATGTTTTGTTAATAAAAACTATATTATTATGTATGCATGTTGAATATTTAAATGAAATATAATAACTTATATGATACGTTATTATTTGTAATTATTATAATAAATTAATTCTGTCCTATCTCGGATTTGTTCAATGTATGTTGAATAACAAGGGATCAGTAATTGGTGTCCAAGTGTAAGTATATAGATAGATACTTCGATAAAAATATTTATCTTTAATTAGCTACAAATTACTATGCCGGTTTACTATTTCATTTCTTTTGTCTCTGAGTCACTCTTTGAAATGTTAGTTATGTATTTTTTGATGTTGCTGTTCAACAGAACGCCCCAAGACAGAGAGAACGTATGCCAACTCGTTTGACCTCATTCCCGCGAATGCTAGCTCTGCGTAAACTCATATTGGGTTTATGAAAACATTGCTATTTTTAGTTCGTATCAAGCCGCACCAGACCTCTCTAAATTATTATTTCTCTGTTTTACAACAAGGAGGTTTGCCAAGTGCAATCTCGTTCTTCAATACCTACTCATCATCGCCGGTTTAATTGACGATAAACAGATCTGGATATATGAGAAATTAATGTATACATTTGTTTAGTAATTCACTGTTTTCGATATGGCCTTCTGTCATATTCATTCAGTTAATGTTTGTCTTGTTTTTGATTTATATAATTTTTTTAAATTTTTTAATAGAGAAATATAAATAATAATAATTATTATTTTATTTACTAACTATGGATAAAAGAGAACTCAAGTATGGAATATTATAAATCCAGCGTTGTTTGTTGCAGGTCGAAATATAAAGTAAAAATCTAGTAATTCATCGTTTCAATAAGGGTTAAAAATATATTACAATACCACAAAGGACTGTGGATAAGATTCATTTGTATCGAAATTGGATAGATATATTTTCTGTGGCTCTGTATTTACACTAATCAGCATTCAAAGGCACCGTACCTTACATTTTTTATAAATCCTTTTCAATTATGTGTTACTTCAACTTTAACGATTCTAACATTTTACACAATCAATAATAATAATAATAAATCTTCATATAATTTCAAACTCTTTCCTATTATAAACTTGAGAATAAAATGATTATTATTATTAAGTTTGCCCGAGTGAAATTAGTTCAGCATAACACCCAGGGGGTATATCGGGCAATGCACGCTGTGGGCTCCATTCTCACGTTCTAACCAGTTGTGCGAGTGGTCAGGCCACATACCGATCAAGAAAGGCTCCCGCGGTACCTTTAAGGGAAAAACAGCGTGTTTTTTTGGCCTCCCTCAAGTATGCTGGCTGTTTATTAGTCAGAACCACTAAATAATGGCATAGTATAACAACTATTTTAAAATGATTACCTGAATCAGCGATAGGAATTTACGCATGTTATATAATTTTAAAGTTTATAATATGTGTTCATTTAAAAATAAAACTGATTTATGTAACTTAATTAAATTGATATTATCAAAGCTTTTCTTTTTTAAATAATAGAAGCGTGTCGCACTAATATATTTTATTCACCTTTCCGCTGGCGAAGCCGCGACTGGTAGTGATAGTGACAAGTATTTAAAATATACATTATATTTAAATTTATTAATATATTTTTAACAGACACACAACCAATATTAGAAACTTGTTTTATTTTATTTCAACGAATACATTAATATACTTCCCATACAAGATTTCAAATAAAAAAAGGCAATCAAAACATAAATGTATAAAATTATTTGTAAAAATGATATGCGACATATTTCACATCGATTGGCAGGTGATTGTACTAAGCAGTCGGCACTCGGCAGTCGTTTCATATCATTAAGTGTCTTTTTCTATTGCATAACTTATAAACTGGTTAAAGGTAAAATGTCAAGTAAGTCATGCGAGCAATAAATAGCCAGCTGTTTTCTCGATTTACGCCTACACTTCAATTATGGATATCTGTTTTTTCGATGAATTAATTGCCTGTCTCTCAAGTCCAGTCCAAATTTGGTCACGGTTTATACGATGGAAAGGGAAATAAGGTTAATTGCGATAACGAACATGTCGAGTAGCGTACGACTCGACGGGTACGTTGGATATGATAGTAGGTATACCTGATAAAATTGATGACCGGTTTGCAGGAAATTTATTGTTTACTGTATATGTATCGTAAATTAATTATGGTAACTTGAAATAAGTTCTTTTACATAAAATCCTGCCTTCGCAGTATACCATTGTACCGAAATCAGTAATAAAAGTGATATTTCCATTAGATTTTTTATCTCAGGGAAAGATAGTATACGGAAAATATAGCGCGTATCAAAAGTCATTAGTTCCCTGATGCACATCGCTTTATGGGTTAATACCCTTACCGCCAGCTGCGAAATGGTTGACAATCGATGCGGGAGACAGAAATAGACATCATGCTAGTGTAGCCTTTCCGACCACCTTGCTTTAACGTAAAACCATAATCAAGATATAAGATCTAAATACGTAATATATGTTTCAGATTTTATTAAGATATTATTAAAATTTATATCGCAAACGTGGAAAATAAAAGCAGTGAGAATCACATCAAAATATCTATGTACCTATGTATATGAGCAGTAACGCCCGAGATAAAATGAACAAATAACATAAGTAAATAAAGAGAGGTTGTTTATTTTCATACCTTTTACTTGCCGAAACAGGTTACTGTAACTGGTCCGCGCCCGTCATTCTTGGCAACTTTATAAATATTCCGTGAATAAATATTGAACTTCTGCTTTGACGAAAGGTTTCAGTAACGTCTGTTTATTTTGAGAACGATTTTTTTCATCTATTTTCAACGTTTCATCCAATATCTGTGTTTTGTTTCAGGTTTATCGCCGGAACGTGAATCCGTTGAGATTAATAAAAAAGGTAAACTTTATATTATTACACTTTGCATCTATATTACACATTCTAGAATAGAATAAATAATTCAATGGGCATATATTAAGAATGTTGCACGTTCAAACGATTTTAATACCAAATTCCCGGCGTACCACTGTCGTCACCGTAACGCAACGTTTCATGTTTTTTTAATGTCACGTTGTATCTAAGGGTGCGCCCACTCCTGTGATATTCAGGATAATGAATATATATTTACGTATATTACTCACTTAGTACGTTTTTAATTTATAACCACGAAATATGTTTTAGCCACCTAGAAGTACTACGAACATAAGATATAAAAATCATGTTTCTATAGATTATGTCTTGCAAAGGGAGTTGGAGTTTAGTTGAATTTATGATGCAATTTTATTATAATTAAAATATAAATTAAACAAACGAATCTGCATCATATTTCGTAATATCTTGTACAATTTTAGTTAAAAGTTTGTTGTTATATAAAACTTACAAAGTTTCTGATTTAGAAATAACAATAAAATTGTGCACGCCGACTCTTACCAGAGAGTCTTAAACGTGTTTATATTTAAAAATCGAGATCAGCGTCCCTAATTTTACATTCAAATCAGTATCTTTGTTTGTCCAAGCGACATCTGCGTATGTATGGACCACTTATACTTCACACTGGACTGGTTTAAAAAATCAGAGGTCATAGCGGACGACAAATACATTTGTTATTATTATTTCCAAATCTAAATTTCAATTAGGCGTCCGAGTAACGGGGTCACATCTTTTTCGATAAGCGTTTTTACATAAATCTTTATTCGTTTTATTTTCTTATTCATTTCGTACTTTCGTTAAATCTGTTTTTTAAAACGTACGGTACCGAATATTATATTTCGTTTATTTATCTTAATGTTTGTTATTGAACGTTTTAATTTTATTTTGGCCTTTTTTAGCTTCGATATTAACTACTTGATACAATTATTCTTAAATGAAAGTAGACCTGATGAATGTTTTACAGTGACATATTTTAATTTCCCGGGTATATTCGCTATAAATTATGAAACTAATTTTATTTCCGTTGAACATTGTAACATAAAATATTCAATAGCTCATGTCTGTCGTCGTGTCATTTGCCATTCATTCCGCGAATCGATATGACTAGTGCCTATTGATCCACGCTAAAAATAACATTGAGAAAAAGGCCAACTTAACCGAAGCGATAACAGGCTTTGGTTGGGATGCGTCATCACGAATCTCATGTTCGTATATATGTAGATGTATAACTAAATGAATATTCATCGCACGAAACGCCCCGAAACCATTTTATGGCGAGTAGAACCGGTCTTTCGATTTTTTGTTCGTGTTATTTAAGTTGACTTGGGATCGTGCGTCGAAGCAATTACGCTTGTTATGGCCGCAACTTTACGATAGAATGTATTTATGTTTATGAACACCTGCTTATTTATGCGTGAGCGCAGACTGGACGGATATGATTAATCTAAAACAAGTATTTATTACTACGGGCACGTTCGTTCGATATGACAGGATAGTTTTATCGATGCAGCATGGAAGTGGAGATGGAAATACGACACGGCGACTTTAATTTATACTGTGAAATGGTGAAGAGCGATAACAACCGTCAATCGGATGGCGCAACAATGGACTGCCCGAAGTGATTACTAATTAGTCGCTATACGGAATTAAGTTTAAAAACTTCCGTGTACTAATTAAGTCACATAGGTGAAAATTATTTCGCAGTAAACAAATATAATGAACACGAAATTCATATCGAGTAATGTATCATCCAAGTAGGATAGAGTTGAAGAAGCAATGTGCATTCACGAATAAACCGATGAAACTTTCTATCGCAACATTGACATTGATGTATGTTCATTTATGACACGCTCAATTGTCAGTCAGCACAAAAGAATTCGTGAACAATACTCACTGCAATATGACTGAAGTCAACTAAACTAGTCGGAGCAGTATTATTTCGTAGCTTATCTCGAGCTCAAGAAAGTCGCGGTGAAAGTCCGCTGCCGTTGCTAATTCGCTCGACCAATAAATACTTTCCGTGACATAACACTCAACTAAACCGGTTTTCGTTCGCATTATACAATCTTTTTTATATGCCACACAATTAAATGGTGTTTCTCAATAATAATACCACACATCATAAATGAGAGTTGAGAAACTTACCTGAGCCTTTTGTGTTTTTTTTTTCTGACTGGCAGGCTGTTACACTTAAATAATAATACTGCGCCGCGTCCCTTCAATGAGTACTGTTATTATAAAGTTACCTGTCCTTCGTTGTAGTTTGATATCTTTTTTTCTAATTTGTTATTTATTGCATTCGAATTGAATTTGTAATTATCTCAAGAGTAGTGTTTATAGTATAACATTGTAAATGTATGTTAACGTAATAAACATACGTGAACGGTGTTTAGTTTTTATAAAGCTAGTTAAGTCAAGGTAAGCCGAGGCGGCGACTGTACCGTTATAATTGGCAGGCCCCCGCACTGCCAGCGCTCAGCTCCGACGGTTGTCTTTATTGCATTAATGAGCCCGCATATCGAAGGGTCATCGCCCTCCAACCGGATCTAAAAACTGCCATTAACTATTATCACTTTGCAAAATATATTTATTGATCATATGAAAGTATTATTTGTTCCATATTGTAAATTCTAAAATAAAAACTATTAGACCATATATGGTTATATAAAAAATAATAAAATATTATTAAATAGTCTATTAAATTTCAGAATAACAGTTTTTACGAGGCACTACCTTTACCTGTTTGTAAGGACATCAGGTAGACGGTCTCAATAAAAAATAATAAACACATCTCATAAATAAGACAAAATGCCATATTGTTGTTATTAAATTGATAAGATCAAAGAACGTTATCGCTTTCTTTTTCTATAATAATAATATTATTTATATTGTTATCTGTAATAAAGAGACGTGTTTAGTTACTAATCGGTTTCCTACGTGATCGAACGATCATCGTGTCTCCTACAACTTGTTACTATAACAAAAACGTAAAATAAGACATAAAAGGGTCAATTTGCCTATATATTTTATTTAACCGGAACTGCTGTGTGATTATTATTCATAACTATCCAAATAGTGAAATCAGCAACTATTCAGATACATTTACGCCCGATAATTTATTATTATTCGACCCCACTGATTATGGGTTAATCAAAATTATTGAAATTAGCCTATGAAAATATGTAGTGATTTCTATCAGATAAGTTTATATAATAAGTTTAAACTAATAAAATGTTAACTATCTTACAGTCCAAAATATTTTTAAGAATTACCTTTACTGTTTGTTGTTTTTGACAAAAACAATGCACTAGGAATTAAACCCGGGGCCTCGACTATAATAAAGACTATTAGCACAATCGTTTTTATTATTGACGCCACTGAGACAAGTGGTCGGCGTCCGTTTTGACATTGAAAAAAATATACGAATAAATTACATTGTATGCTAAGTTATCAGCGCTTGTAATATAATAAATGAGTTCGTCGAACACACGTCATATTAGGTATTTGTGTCAATTGAGCTATTTATACATCATTCGATGACGTAAATCACGAACTCTCGACAAGATTGTAATAAGCTTATAACAACGCAGATATGAATTTTCCATCAATCGCATAATTAACCGTACCTCTGATCGGAATTCCCGTACCTGTACAATTACCTTGTTCATAACAAATTGATATAGTGATAATTCATATGTAATTTGCACATTCATAATATTATAACAAGATTAAATACCTTTAGCGTTTCTGTAAAATATTTATGATATTTACATTACCTATATTTAATATATCCATATTTCATAAAAAAAGATAATATATTCTATAAAATAATTAATCAGTACAAAACTGTTTCTTTTTATTTTCAAATAGGAACAAATTATCTTAACAAATCCTAACAAGCACAAAGTGAATAATTAGATCCGAGTTCCTTTTATTTACTGCTTTTTGACGTGGTCCAGGGTCAGAATAGCGCAGTGTCATTAAGGAACGCCCGCGCACCTGCGCTGACCGGTCGAGCAAGTTTCTCCGTCTAGCTAGTGTAGTTATGAAACATTATTTTATTGCCAGCTTCATTTTATCTTACCGCTTGCGCAATAATTGCCGAGATGCTCACACTACTCTCCAACACTGAACTCGTTCACTGAGCTATAATGCTGATCTCTTTTAGATAACGACTCTTTAGTGCTTTGTGCTAACGGAATATGGGATAAAATTTAATTATGTCTGCATGCATTATTTTCAAACTCGGTACAGTTTGTTTACGCTAGATTTCTAAGCGATATTCCGCTAATTAGACTATTATTCGTTTTAAAGTTGTGCCAAATTACATTTTATTTAATTAAATCTTATTGCGTGACTATATTATATTGCATAATATTTTAAACTTTATTCGACATAATGTCAGGTATTAACAATGTCACGGAATGAATAGAATTTATTATATAGTGTTGACTGCACATCAATAGCATTATATATGATTGACACTTTTTTTGTGGTCTTTAAATAAGATTGAATAATTGCAAAATAGAAAGGGATCACATCAATATTTATAAGATGATAAGTGAGTATTTGCTAAGCTAAGTTGATTACTTGACGTTGAAAAACATCTTTAAAGATTCGAAATGGCTAAACGATGATTTTCTTTATTTCCTTCATTTTAATTTGTGTTTCGTGTTGCGATCGGAATATTGGATTTATTTGATATAGCCGAATCGAATTGAAAACAAGATGGCGGCAGCGGTCGGTCCAGTCGTCACGATCTGCGCCGGAGTGTAGGCGGCTACTTTCTCTTAACGGGATCCGCTCCCTCCCTCCGTACACCCGCACCCACTGTTCATCTGCGGAATCACCATCGTTACGGGTTATATCTGTGAAGTAAGACACATTTTCTTGGTGTCAAACTTATTTACAACACAAACATTACACGAGGTAGTTATTTAATTTTCATAATAATATTATATCATAAAGTAGAAAGTTGCTTATATGCCTTTTAGGAATTATCACAAAAAATATAATTCACCTAAAATATCACTTTCACATAATCTCAATATTTATAGCTACAATTTATATTTATTATTCCGAAAAATTGTTTCAAACATTTCTAACTTTTAAATAGGTAATAAAATATTATTTTATGAAAATACTATTATTTATAACTTAATTCTTGAAATCCAACTTAAATCTACAGAAATCTGTCTCATATACATATTATATTAGTTAAATAAGTGTTTTTTTTTCTTTATAATATAAAGTAATATAAAATATTGTACCTCCAGGGAAAGGCGATAGGAGCATTTGTAAGCCTCGACGAGATCATCTCGCCCCGGGGGACTCACGAATCAAAGGTCGAGCCACGATCTTTATTCTCTTACTTTAACGTCGACACGAACTCGTTGAACGATGTGCTCGTAAATATAATGGAATTGATAACTACAAGTTTATGTTTGTGTAAAATGTTGTATCAATAGTTACTACTCTCATATGACTATGTTACGTCAGAGTCATGTAATCGAAACGTGACGAGAGATATGATTATTTACCGACACAATTCGTCTTGATGTTTTGACGTGACAGCGCCAGTAATTATAGAATCGTTTAATGTCGCAGCTTGCGCGAACAATCACATTATACCTAAGAGATAGGCTGTTTTTATTTTTCTCGTTATAATTTACGCGAGACATTCTTTGACTTAAAGCCAAATTAGTGATAAAAATATGTTTATGTAAAAGATTACTGCAAATTGTTATTTCTAAATTATTAATAGTGAAATAATATTTCATGCTTGAATTTTAAATAATTATTCTAAACTTGAGAGCCGAGATGGCCCAGTGGTTAGAACGCGTACATCTTAATCGATGATTTCGGGTTCAAACCCAGGCAGGCACCACTGAATTTTCATGTTCTTAATTTGTGTTTATAATTCATCTCGTGCTCGGCGGTGAAGGAAAACATCGTGAGGAAACCTGCATGTGTCTAATTTCAACGAAATTCTGCCACATGTGTATTCCGCCAACCCGAATTGGAGCAGCGTGGTGGAATATGCTCCAAACCTTCTCCTCAAAGGGAGAGGAGGCCTTTAGCCCAGCAGTGGGAAATTTACAGGCTGCTAATTCTAAACATAAATTCAAGAGAAACAA
Source organism: Vanessa tameamea (assembly GCF_037043105.1). Taxonomy (NCBI): domain Eukaryota; kingdom Metazoa; phylum Arthropoda; class Insecta; order Lepidoptera; family Nymphalidae; genus Vanessa; species Vanessa tameamea. The sequence goes on along the minus strand of NC_087319.1, from coordinate 8,729,472 downwards.
AAATAAAGCGTTTCTCTGATATTACCGCCTACATAAGATTAATCACAGTAAACTATTTTATTGACTCTTGGATTTATTTTTATGCGATGTAAGTCGCAACCGTGATTTACACAGCATAGTAGTTATTTCAACTGTACCAACATAAAATACGAGTACCACTTTTCTACGACCTTTACATCTCAGCGAAGAAAGTGTTTGGCATCGATCCAGTTCGCTCTGATCTTGTCGGAACTGTATAGTTTTGCAATATCAAATAAAGCGATCAGGGTAAATGATACATGGCTTACGATTTATACAAATATGCTAACACTTACCTAACTCTTGGTTCTCTTAATCAATTATATATTGCTATTATTTTAATAAACCTTATTTAACCATAAACATTATTCATTTAAAATCATTCTAACTTCGACTTTTATATTTACAAAATTATTAATTTCCTTTCGTTATAAAAAACGCATTCTATCGAAAGCTCGATCACAAAGCGCGAAGACAACAAAAAGCTACTGCACAAAAAGGCTCGACCACGTCGGTCTGTAGTTGTGCTCACGACTTGCATTATTCCACCGTATGAAACGGAACGCACATGTGCGGCAGATGTTCGGGGTTCTTTTTTCAAATGTGTTATTGCGGCCCCTCCATCCCCACCTCGCCAACGCCACCCCGTTGAGCAGTCAGTGACCTCTTTTTGTCGATTCAGGGGGCACTTTGCTCTGTTTTTGACCTGTTTCGTTAGAAAAGTTGTTTTGTTTTACAATTTGTTTGAGATTATTTCAAAACTAACTCATATCTATCTGATGTGAAGATTCAATGTTTTGTTTAAGTGATGTTTAAAGGACGAGCTGCTTGAGATATAAATACGACTTTGCGTGTGTGAACACGTGTTTCGCCTCGTGGTTTATATGGTAGGGTTGATTATTATCCGACGAAGCAGGACAGGTTCTTAGTTTTCAAGGTTAATTCTCACAGCTGTTCCTTATTTTGTACTCATTTACACAAAGGGAGATTAACTGAATAGGCTATTTTAAGAATGTTAAATGGTTTTACTGCTCATAGCAAATACTTAAATTAAACGTGCATAAAATAACGCAGTGAAGTCTGGTTTCGTAATTACTATGGAGGCAAAAAGCTATAAATAAGTCTCATTGCTTTTGCGATGACTGAATCTTTAAGTTCAATATCCGAAAGATTTAGCGGACGTTAAAAATGGGCACTATAAAAGAAATATAACCATTTGCTTCGCGCAAAAATGCCGAAATATTTAAGACATTCGTAATTTTTTGCTCAGCTATTTAAAAATCTTACGTGTGGCGTTATATTAAACAATCTTCGTCTTTAAATAGGATGTATACATTCCATTTTGGTCTGACTTCGTAGTAGAACGTTATTCCCAATCTCCAATGAACAAGACGCGAGATTCGACGAACGAAATCGTGCGTTTCTTTGCAAGCGCGTTTGCCAAAGCAATAAAGAAACTAGTAAAAGTTGTATAATGGCTTTCATTTCCTTTTTTGCTTCATTTTAGTGTCTGATCGAGTTGTAACACGAATTTACTTAATAGTTATTCTATATAAATCAATATTATATGTATTCGAAATAAATTATTTATAAATTGTAGAGTATGTGGCTCAATTAATATGTTTAAAGTGCATTTGGTTCTGTAATTAAGTTTTTTAATTATAAGAAGACAAAAATAAAAATATGGCTATAGAACAAAATAATATGATATTTGCAATCCTATACCAGCTTTGCAATAACAAATTCAACAAAGTATTTAATCAATTATTTGTTAACTTAATAATGAAAGGAAATCGTTTAAATTGAGCTGGGACGTAGATTTATTTAGAGAACTTGTTATCGATATCAAAGTTCCTCCTGTCACTAGATTTCTTGCACTGCCACAAATGCGGCGACGGCCAGACAGGGGACCGATTTATAAATTATTTATACCTGCTTGATTTTTTTTCTTTTGGAGTGGTATTCCCTTCGTTAAATCAAAATCGTAATATAAACCATTTTATTACTTTCTACATTATTTGATGCTTAATATAAAGAATAATCTCAATTTCAGTACCTATTTGTAACGATTAACATAGGTATGGATTTCTCCTTTGAATTGGATTTATCCTTGAACTAGTAGGTAAAAACTCGTCTTATCAACCAAAATACACCAGCAAAATGAAGTGCAAAAAACATATTACTACATATATTTTAATATTTATGTTATGGTCAGTGTCGAAAACACCATTACGTACATCGAGAGAACTAATCTCCTTTGGCATTGTGTTTACAAATTCTGTGGAAATGAATCGAGTGCGCGCTAGTATTTGTAAACAGGCAGTCAGCGCACCGGGCGCGGCGTGCATGGCTCCTAAAATACTTCAAACAGGAATTGAATTCGCGCCAACTGGTGTGCGTAGACGACGGCTCGCGCTCCTCTCGTAAACTTTTCAATATACGACTTATCATTTTATTCTCGTACCTGTCCCTTATGTTCTTTCAATTTACGAGTATAGCCGAGATAGACGACAGTGACGTCGGTCAACGACATTGACAATGTTTTTTGCCTTTGGCATTTAATATATATTACAATAACGTAATTTATCATTCTTTAATAATTAACGCTATTGCCATTGTTCAAGAGTTATCAAAGACCTTTTTGAGGAACCATGATCTACTATATCATGAATTATTGAAAAAAAAATGACAATTTCACCACGCTGCAGCTGCTTGTTGGATATGAATGACTGAATTTCAACGAAGTTAGAGACATGCAGGTTTACAACGAGCACGACATGAATTATTAACACAAATTAGGCACATGGAAATTCAGCTGTGCTTGATTGGGTTTTGAATTCCTAGTCATCGGTTAAGATGCACGCGTTCTAGCCACTGGGCTATATCGGCTCTCCTGGAAAAATAATACTTAAAAGCTGTTAAGAGTTTATATTTTTTATTGGTGGCGTAACGCTGTACAATATGCCCCGTCTGTATTCTATTAACCTTGTCGACGTTGACTATCGCCAATAAACTTCATGATTGATTGCGCAACACTATTTGCACAATTGTCGATAAAACGATACAAGACAAACACGAAAAAATGACGTTACGTAATATTCTCGATTGTTTTCTCGGCAAAAATATTCGTGCTTATAAATTACAATACATTATCTTTAGAACAATATTCGAAAAAACAGATCGCATAAAATATTAATACGTCAATGGTTAGCGTTGTACGTATTGTAAATTTTGATTAGCTTTTCTTATTAGAAAGGGTTATGTCAGTTAGTCTACTATATTGTGTTGGTAATACTTTATGTTATAACCACAATTTATTTATTCACCTCTAAATGTCCTTCAATAATATAATAATTTACTAAGGAGTATTACAGGTAATTTATTCATTAGGTTACAATTATAGAATATGATACCATATAGTTCTTAGGTAGAACGTTATTTCGTTAAAGCATTAGTTCTTTAATTTATTGTTATGTTAACACATATTTTACTACGAATCCCATTCCTTGCGTTCACAATTTATAAATAATGTTATTTATTATGAAAACTGGTGAGTGTAGCCGTTGGAATGTTTTGTTATTTGCGTTTAGTCTGGCGATTGAATGTACGCGGATGTGGGACGGTCTGCATCAAGCTAGAATCTAGAATATACCTACATCGTTTTATTTATCGGCCTCCCGGGTGACCTATTTAGATCCTGCGACTGTATTTCGTTGCAGCGACACGTCGACTAATTTATATATTCACAATTTAAATATCTCTCAAACCACTGTTGAATGTAAAGATATTAAATTGCAACATACTAAAACAACTTTCCTTTTGAGCTCTTAATGTTTCTGTGACATTTAAGTAAATATTGTTTTAACTGCATAGCTCGGTTTTTATTGCAACATTTACAAAGTATAGACCCCATACCGTATGTACTTTAATTTTAGTGTTAAATGTTTTTACATAGTTTCTGTTGCCGTGAAACCGGTCCTCGGGTAGTCACGCACATGGTTTCGAAGAAATAAACAGTTGATTGAATTGATATTCAACTCACATCGTTATCGCTCACCACAACGTCGCCGTCTCAGGCTGCATCGTTGACCAACTATATAATTCCAACTCTTCAATGTGGGCGCTTCAGTTTCTTGTTATGGACCACCGTTAGTGAAAACTACGTTAATTACTGTCGATCCGGTGCTGACGATTCTCTTGATTTAATTACAGAAAACGGAAGTATTTTTTGAAACTAGTCTAAGCCGTCTCCACTAAAAAAAACTATTTTAGTAGTGGCCTAAAATCAGAGAATACTACAATTTATGTATAAAATTTCAATACAAATCAAGGTGAAACGACGAAATTAAAATCAAATGACCTAAATCAAGGTTACTTCAGTAGATGTTTTATGTGAAGGCATGTACAAAGAAGCGCTTAAAGACTCCCGCAGGCATTAATCAGCGCTGTCAGTAACCGTAACCGTCTCCGGGGGATTAGCCGGCGAGATATTCTATTCTACGGCCGTAATTAATAGCTTTTGGCAAATAAATACAGGCGCGGGCGGACGCAAATAAGTTTCTTGATGATGTTATGACGTGATGTCGTAAGTAATAAAATTAATAACAAAGAAATTGTTAGCAGATTGAAATTTAATTATCTTTTACATTTATATATGTAAATATTACATTTAGAATTTCAAATATAAGCGGTATTTTAATTGATTAAAAATGACTACATGAATGTCGAGTAGTTTTGCGTGAGCGGTTGATAATTAATTATATAGACAACAATATTTTTTGCCGAAATCTCATATAATAGGTACGTAAGGCGTAATGAAATAGCTGTCGAGTAGTCCGAGTCAAGAACCTCGATATTTAATTAGGTATGAGTTGCGAACGCCCACCGTTTTTGAGCCAACGACGTCTGCCTTATGATAAATTTAGATTGAAGATTATTTAGATAAAGTAAAATTTAATATATAATATGTATATTAGAGTATATGATTTTTTTATGAATTTAATAACGAAACACGTGTCTTCCCGAAAACGGTAATGTGAAGATAGCGAGGCGATCTCGATTTATTTTGCCGGATGGACGTTAATTGAGCACGTTGTATGGAAACCAGTTCTACAAGTCTTCTTGTTACGGCGAAAGATATCGTAAAGTATACATAATGATATGTATTGGGTGCATTAGGACCTGTTACACCATCTACACAGCAATTGAACTCCTTTGCAATTAATGTTTGGAAATTTTGTGAATAGTATTAACGATTCTCACGATCCTAGAATTTAATGATTCCGGTTTTATATGAATTTACGATCGTTTTCCTGTCGTTTGAATAAATGTTTAGTAATTAAATATACTTAAGCAATCTAACGGTTTATCTAGCCATTCATATAATATAATGATTATTTTTGTTAAACAAATACGCAAATGATCTTGATTTTTTTATAAGTGTTTGTGTGTAAGTTTTACTTGCTTTCGATTAATAGTATTGTTTATAACGTTTATTTGTTCCGCTTTTTCATTTAAAAATTCGAATTATAAACATTTCTTTTTATTATCCGATAATTTCGATTCTTTAATACTTACTATGTGATAATACATTTAACATAAATGAAACAACAATTTATCGAAATATAGAAAGTTAATTTTATGAGCTTGACTCGTTTTAAATTACGGTATTAATGTTTTGGACATTGTAAATAAAAATAATCGTAATCGTTAATAATGAATTTATGTCCACTTATTATAATATATTATTGAACATTTATTACATTTTCTGTATACGCAGTGAGTCAGTTAATAAATTAATTTGCAAGTTTAATGTTTATTTCGCATTGAGATAAAACAAGTTAATTAAAATAACAATTTTCCTTGTAATACATATAACAAATATAATTTTATTATGTATTCTGTATTTAATACAATATTAATTTAGGACAATGGAACATATCACACAACAATAAAATATTAAATGTAAATTCTGTTATACTTACCTAAATTAGTTAAACGCCAAACGAGATTGAAATTGATATACGTTAAATTAAAAGTTCTTTTTTTTTAGTGTGAATTGTCAAGTTCGTTTTTCAAATTGAAATAAAACTTATTATAATTCATTTTCGAATTTATATAGCTTAGGCACTAAGTAACATTTATTTTGCACAAATAACCTTAATAAAAAAACTATAGGTACACGAAATACCACAATGATGTTCGTTTTTTAAGTGTGCGTGTGTGCGTCGACGAGAACTTGAGTATTTTATATCAATCGGTTTAGTTCATCCTGCCCTGTACATCGATTTGCATGATGTCAAGGTTTTCGAATTACCTAATGTGATAACCTTCGGTGTCTCTTTGTTTATTACCAATCACGTATCATCTTCGCGTTTGCGTTATCGAGATTTTAAATTTATTATAAGAAGTAGTGTATTTGTATATATAACATTCTTCAATATGACAAATTATGTAATAAGGGTAACGATAACTTCGTTATGGAAATGCTCTATGAATTTACTTTCTATTCAACTAAGTAGATTCATCGTTGCTCATCTATATATTAGCTATGTAGGTTAAGAAAGTGAAGGCGTACAGTATCTGTTGAATACGAAGGTAATGTGGTCCCATTCATTGCGCAACTTCTCCATGGATATGTGGAGCGCAGGTATCATGTCTGTCCGTCACGCGCAGCGACTTAACGCTAATAAAAAGTCAATGACAACTTTACTTAGACCTCCTCTTCGCCCTCCGTCGCATTAATTACAATACAAGAACGTAGCGACCTATTGAACTAGCCAGATCTTTCTTGATTGGTCACGGAATATACATTAAAGAACAAAAATGGACGAAATGCGCGAACACCGTAGTCATTGAGACGTGAAAACGAAACTATCACGATCGTAAATCTCACTACTGTAAATGTAAAGGAATGTTACCTTACTACAGTCGTTCTGGCCTACATAAAACTTGTCGATTTTCGCATGATAGCGCTGGCCTTGCCGTTTTAACCGAATTGGCATTTAAATTGAATGTATTGCGATCGAATTTAACCAGCGCAATTCACTAACCGGTTCGTATTGAATTTATTTTAGCGCTGAAGTAGTCGCTAGGCGAGACATTTAATGAGTCATTAGTAGTATTTGATCCACGCCTCGTGTTACATTTCTAGTAGCGTCCGGTGACGAGCATCAGATGTTTGAATTTCGAATGACGCCATACTCGCATTCGCGTAGCACATACATACCTCATGGTACTACTATATTTACAATTATCATCGCATAATTGAAACATTTAGATTCATGATTCTCGATTATAGATAACGTTACGCTAATACTGGTCGTGGACCCGATTATATGCCATTGGAGAACACGTTGGTCTTTTGCTTTTAACAAAGCTTATTTTCATGTTCCTAGCCTAAAGAAGACTTTTATACAAACTATAATCCCTCATTTAACATTTAACACCCTTAAGACATTATGTAAAATTTAAATCATATGCAATAATTACACCAATCCCGAATGTGTTGACTCAAAACTTTATAATTTATGTACTTTGTCATATGGACGGTTTTGTCTGTCCTCTACTCCTCTTCTTTACAAAAATAAATTGGTAGTCATCCAGAAATGTGTTAACGGAAAAATGCGCAACACAAGCCACAGATTGTTTCACCGCTTGTTATAAATCGGAACCTGATATGTATTTAGGTCGATACGCGATAATAGCAAGAACTCGTTCGTGTCAAAACGTAACGTTATCCAAGCCTTGACGACGCTCATAAGGAAGGTTATCTCAAAGTGTCTCATTCGATAGGTTTTTATCTTGAAACTAAATTAATTTTAAAACGTACAGAAAATTAAATTTCGAAAAGAAAATAGTATTATTACACCTTTAATATTTCATCATCTCTAAAGAGTGGGCTTAGCGCTACACAACACTTAAATGTCTATCAAATAATGAGTTTTTAGGTGAGTAAAAAAGAGTAAATGTAAAGAAAGGCTTGGCATTCACATTGCGTACCCTCTCGCCACAAGGGAAGGGTTGACGTGGAATTTCTACCCACACACGACTCTGCCATTCTCGTGTATCACCTGTAACACGTAGATTGCGACGTTGCTGTATAACAATAAAGATCAATATCCCTTGTAGTATCGTATAATAATAAATATTTGCATGATGTTAGTCATCATGCCCTTACACGTCAGTTTTAGCCCACTTAAAATTCCCAGTGTTAATTTCTTTTTGATTGCAATTTGACGAGCAGCAAATACATTGAGTGAGGTTCAACTCATTTAAATCATTATTTGTAATTAATCAATCAGGCAAGTGTTAACTGAATTAATTCATTATTACTTGATATATACTAGATTGATTTCGAAGCAAATCGTTCGTTATTCTGAATAAATGATTTCGTACACTGAAATAAATTTTAACGGTATAATATTTAGAAATAGATTAAATATTGTGTGAAACTAGAACAAGAATAATATGCTATCATAGAAATCAGCTGCTTGAGGGGACAAGCTCTTGTGAGAATAAATAAAATAAGGGATGTTTAGGTCGGTGGGCGAACGATCTTATCGTCTCCATGGCAATAGCCTGAGAGCGGAAGCTCGCAACGTTATTAGATTAGACTACCATGACTGCGGAGATCAAAGACACGACTATTTAATATATGATAAAGATTCATGTTTATCTTGTATTTATTAAGCTAATGATAACATATCTAATTTAATCTTCTTATCGATCTAACACTAAAATTTGGGGCGGACGAGTTTATATTATCTGTATGTTCTCAACATATACATATGTATATGTAAGTTTACATAATATTAAAAACATGAACAAAATAATCAAAGCTACACCCGTAATGTATTACTATGTTTTGTTGATAAACGAAATACAATCATAAATCAAGAATAAACTAATCAAAGTTTCTTCCAAGGATTTACCCCGATTCATAGGCGACAACGTAAACAAGCAGGGGGTATGTTAAGGATGACTTCTCCCTGCGCCCTTGAGTCGTAAATTGTGACATTCTCGCTCTGCTCTTTTCGCAGTTCAATGATCTCGTAAGTACGTAAAAAGTCAAATTAAAGTATACTATAAATCACGTCTTGACATCGTGTCTTTGTAATTGTGGGTGAATCGAGATCGTGGTTATAATCGATTTAATACTATAACAGTTATTTGAACAGCTCAATAAATACACCAATGAATATAAGACAATGTTTTGATTCTGAATTCAAATAATAAGTATAAAGTATTTTCTACCGGTAATAAGTGTCTAAAGTAGGTATAATTAAAAAAGTATGTAAAGTTAAACTGTACAAATGCAATAATAATACATATATAAAGTGTATATGTGTACATAACAATAATCCGTATTATGTACTTAATAACAAATGGCGAAACAAAGGTATTGAAGTTCTATAATGTTTGCCAACTCGTCGAAAAGATAGTCCAGTAATATTTTTATTCACGTAGTCGTTTGGCAGAGGCAAGACTGCGGCACTCCGTATTTTAAAATGGTTACATGCATTTCACTGGATATCCGATAAGGGTGAGCGTAACGTGTCGAAACATTACTTGGCTCGGGTCCAAATTACCGGCTAGCGGGTTGGCTGCGTTTTCTAAGGAAAACCTTTGATAACCTGCAGTTAGCTGTTAATGGGGAGAGCTTAATGCGGCTCTTTTGAATAAGCCAGGGAGACCACCCCCTCAGCATTATGGGGGATTTGGGTAGTCCAGATGATGTATAGATGCTTCGCCACGGTTATTTTATATAGATAAATTATTTGAATATTTATTACAAGGAGAGGTTAAGTTTCGTTTTGTTCATAATGTTTCCACAAAAAATACTCAACGGGTTGACATGGATTTTTCAATAATGCTAAAGTGTAGAATCGAAATAAGATTTAGTAACCAGTCTTAGATATCATATGATATATAAAATTATTGGAGCCAGAAAAAAAAAATCACCAGTATGTTGTATATTGAATTCATAAATTTCGAGTTTACAATAAGAAAAAGAGTATAGTTTTGTTGTAACTTACAGTAACCTTTTTTATTTTAAATGTAGGTCAATAAAATTTCAATATTAATTCGAACTTTTTGTAATAATTTTTGACTTCGTGCAAACTTAGCCGATAACTTGTAAAATACTCAAGCATTTCGAAAGTTATTGAATGTTTTACGATTCTCTTATTCATTGTTTTGCTCTCCATTTTTTATCCTTCACGGACGAATACTTTATTTTTTATATAAACTGGTTATTCAATTAAAATTTCAGTCTTATATTTATTAAAGGTAAAGGTGTTTAAATTTGAAAGTTGAAACAGCTATATTATTATCTTTAATCGTGTTTTATAAAGCAATGATCTTGTTAAGTAATATATAATGTCACAACATAATGCTAAAGAATCTAGAATAGTTACGGTGCCCGATCACGACTTTATTATCTCAATTATTTTCCGCAGCGTTTCCTTATTAATTAGAAACCGAATCGTTGTTTAGATTTTAGATGTAAATTAAATATTTATTACGTTTACGATATTTAAATATGTTAAGTGTCGATTTTCATTAATATTCGTTTATTTATTCAAACAAATAATAATACAAAAGTATAATGAAAAATAGTATAAATTAAAAAATCGTTTACTCGTCTGAACTCATTAATGGATAATTATGTTAATGTTGGCAAATTGTATTTAAGTCCATAAATGGACAGATGAAGTATATCTATTTATAAGTAAGGCGTAGGAACATTTTAACATATTGTATACATAATACTGTATATTATAGAGCAAATATATTATTTCAATAGAAAGGGACACGGTATGCAGAATTATTTGATGAGAAACAGTAAAATGAGAAGTATAATGTTCTTTGACGAGACTGCCTATTCATTGACTTTCAATTCCCACACGTAAGTAAATATCGCGTATAAAAACTACATACGCGAGTACATTTATAAAATGCGAATGAGCACGCTATTCTTGATATGTCGGCAAAAAAGTGCAAATTATAACAATAGGTCGTTCGACGCCAGGAAATGCGGCTGTATTGCTCAGCTGTCTTGAGATGAAACGAAAATATCAATGAATAAATCGGTTATTCATGAACAGATGGTTCAGATTTGTTTCTTTAGATTACTTTGTTGATGCGTAAGGAATGCTATTCTTGCATTAACTGGAAAACGAAAATATTGCATTTGCTCAAGGCTTGATGTTGTGCAGGCAAGTCATGATAATTCGCAGTTCATGGTTACGCATTGTAAGTGCACGTGAGAGCGTTAGGCGAGTTGCGGTTACGAGCAGACGAATGGGCGCGGTATTTCATTTGATATTATTACAACTCTCCGTATAAGCGTCCATCGGTAGGGCAAGCGGTTGACTTTCATCCGTAATGAGTGCTCTGTAAGGCTCGACCGCAACGTATCAACGTAGAGCCGACAGACACCTACCTCTATGATACGCTTCGTTGGTATGTAGCTGTGATTACTTTGTATGAATTCATTTGCCTCTCTTTACTTTACAATTTCAGAGATTATAATATTCACACATTTTTGCTTTAATTCTGCTTTTACGAACAATAGCAGATAATCCATGTTTTAAGTAACAATTACTTACATACGTACGTACATATAATAGCTGACTCATAAAATAAATGTTATTTGTTGCCTTTCTATAAAAATATAATTCACGTAAGGTTGAGAGAACTTAAAACTATTAATTAGTGTGAAGCACTTTATTAATGATGAGTCTCATTTCAAAAGAAAAGACTTTTTGATAACAATTATTACACCGCACAATGGCCGTGCGTGAGAGTTCCCCGCGAGCCGCGCTGTATTGTGCTATTTAATTTATTATGTTATTACACTGCCTCATGCTCTATTTACTCAGTCGGTAACAATAGAAACTAATAACGATCATTTGCTATTAGAAGCATGCAACGCTTTTGCATTGTATATTGTTACCAACTTGTATCAAAATATTTTTTTACTACTTAATATTTTTGTGTAAAACATATAATTCAAAAATAGTATGTTGTTTTTAAATGGTTAGTATTATCGAAGTAACGAAATGTTCATGATAGAGTATTAATATTCACAAAACGCACGATCGAGGCGTACTGGCTCCACAAAATGGCTGCCGGAGGCGCGGGAGCGCGGTTCAGCACAGTCGTGACCGCCTGGAATCCACGCGTTCACTTCGAACCCTCATCAATTATGCATGAATGCGGCCGAACGCCAATGTTTACTCTCCATGAGACAACAATTTATTGCGTCGTGCGGTTTTCGACAATCGATCGTCCACTAGAATCGTACTACCCTAATTTGTGCAGTAGCTAGATAAATAACATTTATAGTTCCGACAACAAACAAATACGATGGTATACGATACGATAGTATTTGGTTGTAACTTCAGGTTTCTGAGGACTAAACTAAAAGAGATATATGTACAGTGTCTTATATGTGTGTGTCGGTTTGTTAAATTACAACCAATGCTGAAGGTATGGTATGCTGTAAAATAATAGATAGCAACGTGGAATTCTTCAATTGTTAACAGATCCTAACAAAATACTACCAATCATACCACTTTATTGTGAACGAAGGAGCGGCCCACAAATCAGTATAATACTATATCTAATAGTTTTTTATCGTTTTGTTTATTATTACCATATCGCGCGTTCCGTAAGCCGGCAGAACGTCCATAAAATGTCATCATGATTCATAGTTATTGCATCACGCAGTGGGTCGTCAAATTAATTCAATCGTAATATCAGCGTCTACGCCTCCGTACGCAGCTGTGTAAGCTATCGATAACGTGAAATAATAAAATACCTCATTGTACGGATCCATCGCGTTAGTAAGTCTACATAAACGGGAAGTGGCAATTTTACAGTAATTATCATCTATATTTTCAGCTGTCTTGAAATAGCGAGATATCTATATTAAAACTTATTAATTTACCCAAAACGCACATTTGGCGTACCCTTGTCCATAGTTTGCGAAGAAGACAACAATAAGACTATAAAATTATTTTGCTTACGCTCATTGTCCTATCTCAGTTATTAGCATTATTTAGATAAAACATTGTTCAAACAAGGCATAGAGTGGGATTGTTATCAGTTACTGCAACCAGGTTATCGACTGCCATGTTTGCGTTTCCTATCTTCGAATTCTTAGTGTGAATTATCTAACATATCTACGTATAGAACACATTGCGCGATAAACGCTTATTTTAGGGATTACGCATCAAAAATAAGCATTCCATATTATCGTAAAGCATACACGTATAAAGTCACATGAATTTTTTATAACAGAACGGCGACGGCTAGTTATTAACATTCCTGCACACTTTAAGTCACTGATAGCGAATGCCGTTATCTCAATGATATTTTTTTGTATTCAATTTAAGTTAAACGATATAAAATATAACAGTGACCATGGAGACATGAATCATAAAATCAATATCGTATCCAGTTAATTTAGGCAGTTATTTATAAAGCGGGATTCAGATGCATTGTATGTGCAAATTACATAGCATTAGTTATTCGCGTGTCGCCGCTAACACGATTAGCACAAGGCCAAAACAGATACACGACCTCCTTGCATGTTTTTAGAAAAACTGCACAGGCAAGTTTACGTGTCAATTTTACACGTTTGCCCGTATGCCGCAGTCAATAATCAAAATACATAGTAATATCATTTAGTATAATATTGAGCCTTCAAAGATTATTTTATAATTCAATCATTATTTAAATTATTAAATTGTAATGTTATCTTATTCTAACTATTAATGAAGGATGAAATTTACGAAATGAATAAGTGAAACCATCAAAACATGTTTGAAAAACAAAACAGCACGGAAAGTTGGTTTTGCATTTATTGATATTAAAACTGAATGTAATCTAAGTATATGACACTCGTGGAATTCCTGGGGCTGTGCCAAATCGTTAGCAAGTTGTTAAATACGCGTGGCATGTTGGTCAACGATCGATATTTTGTTTATGTTCTAAATTGTACTGATCTAAATATAGACCGGTAGTCTTATTGACTTTATTACCACACAAATCTATTATCATCAAAAATCTTAGCACATTTTTTTTATAATGTCTTCCTGCTTGGCATATTATTATTATATTTAACCAAAATCAAAATAAGCTTTTTTACAAACACATTTATCTCTACAATTATCAAGATTACATTCCGAACCGGTCGCGGTAGTAACTTCACATTTAACGAGAAAAAACTCAGTACTCTTTTTTATCTATCATATTTCGTATATCAAATATATACAATTAATTTATATTATATCGTATATTCAAATCGAGAGATTAATTCTGGGAATTCGGTTTTAAACCAGAATTGCGCTTGTTAAACCACAGATACATATTAATTATTATTAATATGAATAACCTACTGTTTGTAATTTATTTACCAATCAATATTGCACAACTTCAAGTCTTATTTAAATAATATCATTATCTTATTCATAAATCGGTTAATCGATAAAAAAATATACTGTTAATAAAACAGGTAAAAGAACGAGTCGTAGAGTATTTGTCCAAAAACGATAATTACAATTACGAGATTCCAATAATAAATAATACATTCACCTTCACTTGTGTTATTTATCAGTTTTCTGCAGAAATTTCAATATTTTTCAATATTGTATCGATGTAATCACAATAGAGATAAAAATAATTGATAGTTCGATCGTTGTTACGTGTTGTAAAAATTATTGATTAAAGTTGCGTCTGTATCTAAAAAAATACATTCCGACTTATAGCTAACTCCATGTTTTATTTCAAGTTTTGAATGATATCCATAAATTGTTGAATTAATGTACCTATAATTATGTAAATTTAGAACGTATGTCGCGTATCGTGATTATCGACATCTGCCCTTCCTGTTATGTTATTGTAGGTATAACTAGTCTACAGTTTGATAGTGGATACGACGGGTGCTACATGCATTGCCGTCAGGTGCGCTTTGTGTTGAGCGGGGGGAGCCTCCCTATTTCCATCCCTCGTCTCCTGCCCGCCTCACACCCGCATTGCCGTTCACTTGTTGCTACGTTGTGCTACGTCGTCGTCGTGAGACTGGCGCGGTCCGTTCCCCGTCCCCCGCTTCGCCGACTACCACTTCCCCGCGTTTCAGTTCTTTGTGCGCCATCGAGGCTTTTGCACGTCTGTCTACAGTGCACTCACAACGGATCATTTTAGCATAGTCGTGATCTTTGTACATTTATATAATACGTATACATAGCTGACTGAAGTTGTGTGTGTGCAGGTGAACGCCTGACTGATTTGATTTCCTGACCGCTTTCAAGGACACAACTGATTGGATTGCTTTTAATTTTCAACGGTCGTCAAGGATCCCTGACACAAGTTGGATATTTTTGTGATTGTGACTCTTAACTATCGTGATTGGCTCGCTTTATTAAGAAATTGTGAGAGATTACACGTCAGTGTTTGAGTGCTGAAGAAGCTATTTTAGTTATTCAAGAACCATTAAGGGTTTTTGTAACCACTTTCCACTAGTGAGTATTATTAATTACAATTTATATTTTTGAAAAATAACAATTGAATTTTTTATCGGAATATTAAATATTAATTCGATAAGCTGACGACCCCATTTACCACTTTAATAAAAAAAATATATTTATTGTTAAAGCGTCCTTTGAATAAAGATAAATAGATAGGTATTAATGAACTATACATATTGTATAGGTAATATATATAATATAATATTTCATAATTATAATCATAATTTTTAAGACATGAATTTCTTTATATCTTTAATAAAGACACTTCGAATCTTCCACCTACTAATAATTATCGTAAAACCTCTGCTTGTAAAGAAAGTGCCTGCCTGCTTTATGTATAGTAGGTACCAATTATCTTACGCGACGTTGTAGAGTGGTGTACTAGTTTGACCTTTAATCGCCAGTGTTATCGAATTGGCTCCGACCGACTGCATTGTTAACAACTAGCGTGCCTATCGACTCAATTCTTATCACCATTGTTTATTGAGCTTTCTGCTGACCCGTACTCCATATTGTTCCAATTTTTCATCACTAATAATTGTGTGACATGTTTTCGCTAGTTAATGTAATCAGGATTTCACTTTTAATTTATATAATATATAAAACATTAAGCGTTTTTATTTATTTTACTTAGAAGTGGTTATATGATGCAGATAAGAAGCTTATTTGTAAACTGATCTGAATTGTTTGTTACATATGACTCAATTGTTAAGTAGGTATATACGCAGTTAGTTCTCCAGTGCATATCATTTAGCCGATTATTTCCATAATATGGCACCTCCTTTATTAATTACGATAATATCGACTGAATTAAGTGTTCCGTTCATTTCAACATAAATAGTTGATATGTAACAACACCGAGCATAAGTCTAGAATTAATTAAATCATTTAAGTAAATTTCAGCAAGTCATTTAAGTAAATTTAAGGAATTAGGGCTTTGTTCTAAATAAAATCTTGAACAATATACATGACCAGAACACCTATATATTACGTCCACATTTTAATCAAAGAATGAAGTATTCCAATCACAATCAAACAAATTACGCATTCTATTTTCATAACAACAGTTCTATCAACTAAGCGTTTAATTTGAATGTTAAAGATGCCAAAAAAGGTTGCGATTCAAAATTTATGCAGTAATGTGTTGCGCAATTACCTACTTTATGCGATGCGGTCGTCTTGGTATCGTGATGCAACTACGAAACCATAATACCTTCAAGGTAGTGCAATACCAGTCACGATACCCGATACGTTGGCCGATCACGATCACTTTTTGTCGAGTTGAATAACACGCTTAGGGTGGAAATTAAACACGGAAACTTACAAATGGAGTATTGATTTATCCAACTATTAATCATGTGTTCAACTTGTAATATTATTTTGTTGAGCTAAAAAGTTATGAGCTGCAGCTCACGTTAATCATTTAACTATCTTAATACAATTTTAAATTACAGAGAAGAGTTACGTAATCTGAGTAATGTCGAGATAATTGCTGTACAGCTCCAGAGAAAGCTTGGTCACTATTAAACATCCTATTAAGTAGCGGTTATTGTCCGAGTGGAAGTGTTCATTACACGCTCGGCGAGACTGTACGCTCTAGTGGTTTTAACGAGATCTCTACGTGAGTCAACAAACACGCTTCGATATCGCATTGCGAATATTTGAATTGTGCTGTTGGAATAAATCATTTAGTATTCCATTCCAATTTCAACTATGTTAGAAATAACTTAAAAGTTTTTACGAAGATTCTGATCACTTTTTTTTCTTTTAAATTGTTTTTTTATATAACCAAGTAATCTTTTGTATTATTTCATTTTTGCTCTTAATTTTAAAAAGTTAATCGTGTTACATATTTGAAATGTTATAAAGTTACGTCCAATCGTTCCAATTTACGAAGCAGTTGTTATTTCTGAGGAATTATATTAGGCCCCATGTATGTTTTTAGAACAGAGTTGAATTTGACCTTTTAATAATACGTTATAATAACATTTAGTCTTATTGTTTCTTATTTATGTTCATAAAACATTTTAAAAGCATGCATATTAAATCATTAGTAATAAGGAAATGTTTAAAGATTATTTTTTAAATAGCACAGATATGAATACATAATCTAAACAATAGTTACATTATTCATTTATAGTCTACGTAACCATCGTAACGAATTTGCGTCTTATATTAACATAGGCATTTTAGTAATGCGATCGTAAGTCGTACAATAGTTACTGCATCTAAATATCCAAGTTTTGCCCTCATCAATAATTCAAAGGCGATCAGAATTCATCTCGGTCACTGTTTGTTCAGAGCTCTCGACAATCTTAAGTGTAAACTTTTTGCTTCATCTCTATCTAATGAAAAGCTCTCGCCGTGCCCCGCCTTGCCGTTTGTCTTGTCAATCAGCTGCCGTCACGCGGTGAACGTTGCCGCACTTCCCCAAGAGTTATTTGTTACCTCATTGTACCCAGCCGCTGATCACTGTCGCATTGTCTCGTCGCTTTTGTTTACAGCCATCCGCATATTGATTTGTTTGCAGAATAGGTTGCTTTTGGTGTTCTTTCATTGGAAAGATAAAAGTAAACAATTTCTTTTGTTTTATTTTTTTACAAATCCAATACTTACCATTTTTTTGTTGTTGTTGCTTCGTGTAATTCATGTTTGTTCCGTCCGACGGCTTATGTTATTGCTACGATACTAGAAACCACCATTTAAATTAATTAAACAGATTTTATTACATATTTAATTAAAATACATTAAATTGAAAATGAGCACAACAATTTACATAGAATTAGTAAATATAAGGAAAACCTGCGGCACAACGTCATTTAGTTTAACAAAGGTTAGAAATGAGTTATAGTCTAAAAAATACGAAAACACCAAACAAGTACAAGTAAAATCTCGAGATTTGAACCATACACCCCGAATAATGGGAACCACCATCACAAACAAGATTGATGGTTGTTTTCTTCTATGTTTTAACAAACGTTAGAAATAATTATTTATGTATGCGATTATGTAAATGCGCATCGTCGTTAACAGCTTCTCATTAAAATTCCATTGTCGCTCGTTTGACACGCAAGCATGTCCTATTGTGTAGGTTTCGGGTCGAATTTTATATTGCCAACGGGCTTTTTAATTTATTCGGCTATGATATAATATAAGGGTAAACTTTTTCTTATAATTCTTACTTTACTTAAAAATTTACTTAAAATATTGAGCAATTGTTTATATTAATAGAGGAAAAGAACGTCGCTTTCCGGTTGATCACCTATATACATATTTTGCAATCAATTTTCGAAGAATATATTTATTTGAACAATTTCCTTGTTGTTAAGGTAAGATAGTTTTGTAATTTTGTTTATAATTAACAGCAAACGAATGGAATTTTGAATGCGTCAGGATGTCCGTACTCTGTCACATAACACATCGCCCCTGTTCTGGTTTTTCGCCAAACTTCATCGCGTCATGTGTTACTTGGCTCCATATTTTGGCGATCGGCCAGTCATTCACGTGTAACACGCAAAACTTCGCTAACGCATTATTACTCTGTGCTAACCGAGTCTCCCTGATTGTCATCTTTCTCTTCCGGTTTTATAAGTCCGAAACGTGACTTCGATAACTAATTCTTGTCACGTCGAAGGAAACCGTCATTGAGAAAGTGGTATGCAATCGAGGCCACGTTTTATAATTAATTTGTGATAACGACACTTCATATAATATTATTCCATAAAAACATTACATCATTTTCTATATTTAGATATTTGTAATCCTAAACAATTTAAATACATACCAAAAGCAGCAGGAACTTGACCTTTCAATTTTGTTTTTATTTAATGAGTGTAAGTACTTATCAGCTGGGTCAGCTGTTTTATTGCAGTCGTTAATTTTATTTGATATATTAAACCGGCAGTGTCAGCATACGACACATTTTTGCAAACGAGTGGGCGTAGTGTGAATGAGCTAATATTGGCCGTTGTCCAAACGTGCTCGGATCAACATGCCGAATTACTGACGTTGGTCATTTATCAGTCGCGATGTTTAAATGAGATTTGTATCATATATATTATTTGTGTTAACCGGGGCTGACCAATTTTATGCTGGAAATAATGTAAAACTGGCATTGTGTACATTATTTATATTATATATTTAACTAACTTTTTTTTCTATTGTTACAGGTGTCGCAGAAAGTGTAAGTGCAAGTGGTGATGTGTTGGAGATCAGTGACGAAAACAAGTGCGTAAAAGAGGAGGTGAAGGGCGAAGTGTGCGCAAACAGTGGTGGTGAAGTGAAGAGTGAAGTGAGTGCGGGCGCGGATGGTGTTGGCAGCGCCGTGGCCTCCGAGGAGGACGACTGTGTGATAGTGTGCGCGCGCGATGCGGACGATCGGTCCGACTCCGGCGTGAGCGGCGTGCGCTCAGGCGGGTCGGCCAGCTCGGTGGAGGAGTGGCGCGGCATGGCGCACGGCTATGGCGGCGGCCCACCCCCGCCCCTGTTGCACCTGCCTCCGCCGCCGCCACACTCGCTCTACGCGAACGAGCTGCTGTGGAAGCAGCGGTATCAACCACCGATACATCCGCCGCTGCACCATGCCATCGCGGACGATTATATCGCGGCCGCCACATACGATAGAGAGAGACATGAAAGACTGTTACGGTTAGTACACTTATACAATTATTGTTAATTAATGCCTATACTTTATATATATAGGATGCTTATACATTTTATTGTTACGTTACATTACGTTTTTTTCATTTTATTATTATAGACATTAATAATATGTATTATGGTAATTATAAATAGCGTTAATTGTAATGTTCTCCGAAAAGTGAACCTTTAAATATTTTCCGTCGTTGTATATGCAAATTTAACAAGTTGCGAGCGTTTAAACTTCAAATTAAATCTAACTTGGTAACCACAGAGGAAGGATGACTTCCGCAGCCTATTGTTATGCGAAATGATTCAAATAACTTATTAATTTACATACAATAGACAAAAAATACTCGGTTATTCTGTAGGAGTGAACTTCTTGTTATTTCATTTTGTATAAATGTGAGAACATTTTTCTAATTAATAAACAGATGAATGAGTTTTTTTAAATTATTATTTAGCGCACAATTATAAATTCTAAGTTTAGTTACTTCTGGTACCTTGTCTTCCTAAATATTTCGGCGTGAAATTTTCCTTAAAAAAAGTAGTTTGTAAACAATATTTTTACAGATCTTTATTTTTTTTTATTTTGAACTATATACACATTTCGTAAAAAGAGTTTGCTGCGGTAATATAAAAATTACTAAAAAATAATTAAAGTTTATTATATTTTGTCAAGCGCTCATTATGACGAAATACCTATATTGTAGTCATATTTTTTTTAATAGCAGTAAAAATAATATGTTATTGACCGATAACATGAGATAATATGGGTGATTTGATTTATAAAATACCTACTTTATTAGATTAGGAAATTTATTTATACACAATATATTACGTATTTTATCTTGAACTAAATTATTACGTATATAAATAAGTACTTCACAATAAGATATTTTTCAATTTTATTAAAAAATATGTTTTCCTTATTTGATTGCAAAGAAATATAAAATTATTTTTTTTAAAATCATTATTTGAATTTCAATTAGTAATTCAATTCTTTAATATTAATAAAATAATTGTACTATTTATACACCTTCATTAATTTCAAACAATAGACTAAAGATAATATTAGGTATGTTAGAAATATGCATATTCATTGTTTACAATTTATCTAAAGTATTCAAAGACTTATCTTGTATTTTTTATCTGCGAGTAAGATATATTAAGTTGTTTAAATAATATTCAGAATAATAAATTATAATTGAGACCATTTAAATTTGTTAATTTATATGTTTGAATAAATATTTGTATATTTTTATCATTCTTCAAATCTTAAAAAAAAATATATATACGTATTCATACTCACCTATACCTTATTTTTAGAGGAAATATAAAGCAAAAACGCGTATGTAGTGTGTAAAACGTATAAGTAAATATAGACTAGAATTAATTCGAGGTTGATTACGTCAGGGCTGGAAAGTTGTTTGTAGTTCAAGGTTAACAGCACCGACGAGGTTTTTGTCAATGTTCGTTGATAGCGATTTTATTTTCAGGCAAAATGATTCTATTTTGGACGATTTAATTTTTTATTTTAACTTAATCATGTTGAATCATTATAACTGTTAATAGTTTGACCAAAATATATCAGACTAGTTGCGGCCCGCGGCTTTAATAGCGTTACTTTCGTATTTATAATATTTGTATAGATATGATCATATTTATTTAATGAAAATATATTTAATTTTAGGCTATGTCTACAAATTGACTTTAAAACCACACATTACATGAGGAACTTTACGCTTCAAAGATAAATAAGATTTATTTGCCCTTGTCATATTGAAATAAAAGTACAAATTAGATGTAAATGTAAAAAATGTAAATGCTTTTTGAAAGATCTTTAATATAAATTTAAATACAGGATCATTTAACATTTACTTCTTACATAGTTTTAGGATGAAGAACTTTATGGTTACTTTTGATAAATCTCATGTATATTTTATTAATTTCACAGCTTATTCTGAAACTTAAGACTAAGTAGATACTTAAAAGAGAAATCTATACTTATTATAATAAAGACTATATTCTATATTTATTTTTCTCAGAAACAAGAATATTATTTTTTATCTTAAAAATGATGAATTAAATTATATTAGAATGAGTTTTTAGTTGTATACATAAAATATTAATGAATGTATTTGAATAACAAATTATTTACATAATCTTTCTCAAATATTCTTAGTAAATTAATTAATTTAACTGATGATTTAAATATACCTATTGAAAGCAATATTTTTATAAGGAAACTTGGTGTTTATTATCTATATTATTATAATGAAATAAAAAAACATGACAGCTACTTTAATTTATTGTTTTAGCAAAATAAGTTGATTCTCAAGTTACTTCTTAAATAACAAAGCAGAATATTCTAAATTTATAAAAATATCACTGCTTTTTACATGATTGTAAATTTTAAATTAAAATTTCTTCATTAATTGTAAGAATTGTAACTATTTGTTCAATAATTTAATTTGTTGTCTTAAAATACATAACAATAGTTAAAAAATCACATACATTTTATTTTTAAATATATATAATGTTTACTTTGATTGAAAGCGTAAAAAAAACTTCATATTCAGCGTTATTTTATTCTAGGACTAATGTAAATTAGTTACTTGTTTTTTTTAGAGTCATCATTAAGTGTTTGAAGCTTGATTAAAGTCCAATATGACTTTTAACTACGAATTGCAAATTTGTTATCGAATTAGTTGGTGGTAAAATGATAATGTTGAAAGTATAATAACTATTTTTTGACATTAAAATATTTTACTTAGGTAAATATTACAATGGTACTGAAAAAACCATAACATAACAGTTAATTTTTTTTCAAATTGAAACTTAAAATGAAAATAGAATCAGATAAAAATCCTTATAATATATATATTTAAATACTAAAATTCATCATATAAATCAATCATATAAAAAAATTACAATATGGTTTATTTCATGAATCCTGTAACGTACGCGAAGTTGCTAGACAACAACAAACAATATCTACAAGCCATCTAAAATCAGTACAGTTTATTATATTGCATAAGAAAAAAAATTACGAAATGTCGAAATACTTACCTTTCAAATTAAATTATTTATATTGATTTTTACGATCTCTAAAATAAATATTTTTTAAAAAGTTCGCACATTCGAAATATTTTTGTTGATTAAATATTTTTCGACGGTCGAAGGTGTATAAACAACTATAGTTAGTTATTTATACACCTACGACCTTCGAATTCCACAAAACGCCAAGGTAAAACTAATTAAAAAAACATTTACAACTTTCATTTTTTTTTATCTGACATAAACATCACATTAATGATTGAAACTTAACCTAAAAATTACACTTGTTAAATATTTTAAGATATTTGCAATAAATAAGGTTCAAGTTATTTGCAAGTAGGTAGATATGATTGCGGAAATCTATTACGTAATTTGTTTGTTCGTGCAAGTAATGACAGTCGTGGTTATCGTTTCTGTTCGCACCATTAAACATAACCCCTGCTTTTCATTGTAAAGTTTTAGGCTATATTTGCGTAAACATACATTAGTTTTATTAACAATATTGTGAAGTACGTTGAATTTGTTTGTTTGTTTAATTTCATATCGATATTTAAAAAATAACCAACCAATTTTCTTTCTTAATACACATATATCTGTGTTGTGAGATTAATATTTCCTTCAATTAAATTTTGGATGTGTTGTTTGTGTTAATACATTTGTTTATTACGCAATGTTATTTAAAAACAATTTATAATATTTCTTATTAATTATTAAAGGACATCGCATAATGTCAACAAAGTTGCGAGTAACATCCACGACCTTTAAAAAATCAAATGATTACACGTTGTATAACGAACTTAATATCAAAAACACTTTGAAATGCGTTTAAATATTATAGGATAAGTGTCATATTTGTTAATGACGTAATGATAGAATTTACTTAACAAACGTTAATTAGAACGAAGACTCGTTTATATTTACCACGTAAACAAATGAATCATGAGACGTCACTAATAACAGTTAATGTTGATTCATAAAACCCACATAAACCAATTTACTTATTACATCGCACTTAATTCTGTCACTCCGTTCAATGTTTATTTTACGATTCTCTGAATTGTACTTGCAATTTAATATACCTACTTTAAATTATATACTCTTTGAAAATATTAAAAAAAAAATAGTTTTCTTTCGGACTTTTTTGATGCTAACTAATTATCCTGGTATGTAGCAAATATCTAAATAATGAATAAGATATATGTGCATAATCCAGTATAATATAAACCACGTGTGGATAAACATAGGAAAACTATAACTGATATTAAACGATCTAAACCATAAAGTTAAATAATGTCATTATAATGTACGTTTTTTTTAACGATGACTTGCTCATCTCATTGGATTGTTATCTGTTATTTAAATATTCAGACAGTAAACCTCCTTCGATTGTACTTTAAAAAAAACACTTAAAGCGGAAAAATATTGATTTAAAAAGTAAATATGTATTGTCTTTGAAACTTAACTCCATGTCAGTTGTCAATGTCATAAAGTATGTCACGATTCAAAGAGTCGTGTACTTAGACACGATTATTATAAGCAAGTAATCATTCCGTTCTATTCAATAAACCTTTAATTTTAATCATTTTTTACATGCCTTTTTCTGTATTACATTTTTATCGTAGGACATGTCTTATCTTAACTTTCTTTATCGGACTCGCCTTTTTTATCGATCATATCAAGCGATAAATTGATATCGAACTGATTGTTAAAAAATCTTTAGGATAAAACTGAAAATCGGGCTTACTTTATTTCCATACTTGTTTATAATTAGAAGAAAATCGTTTTAAATTTGACCTTGACCTACTTCTTCATATTGTAACGTTTTATCTTAACTATCAATATTAAGTCCATAAATGTATAATATAATTTTTTGGTTTTAATTGTTTCTTTTATTAATGTACTAAACTGATTATACTTTGTTCGCAGAGAACGGAGGGATCAGGAGCAACGGGAAATGTTGGAAAAGCAACAGAAAGAAAAAGAAAGAGAACGAATGGAGAGGGAACGGGAGAGGGAAAAGCAAGAAAGGGAAGAGAAAGAGAGGAGAGAACAAGAGAATGCTGCCTCAAAACTAGTGTCGAGGCATTTCGAAGAATCTCTCAGGCTAGCAAATCAAAAGGTTCATATTTATTTTATATATATTCCTTTTTTGCATTATGTTATATTAAATTCAGTGTTATTTCTGATATTATTGGACTCGAGATAATAGTGTTCTTCTTTGTTGTAGCGGGAACGTAGTATGTCGTGGTCGCTATTAAACAGTCTGGCACCAAACCGAGGTGGCTCAGGGCCTGAACATGATCGAATGCGGACGGCGGAGCGCGCGTATTACTCGCCACCGGCACATCCGCCCGACCGTTTGTCGCAGCAAGACTACGCGACACACGCATCCCATGCGTCCCATGCGCAGCACGCGCCGCATTCGCAACACCCGCCTCGCCACTCTCTCGCCAAATCCGATAAACAACCACAACATCCCGTCCTTCCCAAGGGTGAACCTAATTTCGCCCCCTACAACTATCCACCATATAGATATGAAAAACTTAAAGATCAACATTTGCCCGCTCCTCCTCCCCTTGTTCCCGAGAAAAATTCTGTGATAGTTAAGCACGATGCCAAACAAATCCATTTGGAGCAAAAGCATCCGTACCCTAGCAAGCCGAGGAGTGAACCGTCCCCGCACTACCTCCCTTCGCGGCCATACCGAACTGGTTTATCGCCGCACGCACCGCCTCATCCGCATCCCGCACTGCAGACGTCACCACATGCAGCGCTGCCGGCGCAAGACAAGAGTCGCAGGCTTTATCAACCTCAACCGCAGAGGTCACCGGCTGCTTATTACCAGTCTGCACCAGTAAAACCGAAGGTATCGAGTCCAGCACCACCTCATATTTATGGAAAACCAAGCAGCAATTCACCGGGACCTGCTCCTTCTCCACATTATACTGTGGCCGTAGAACCACCTATGCAGCTGACAAAAGCTGAACCACCGCCGGTTCCATATCCTCCACCGTCCGCGTACTCGCCTGCGACGCGAACACGTCCGCCGCCCGTTGCCCATTCGCGCACACCTGAACCTCGGCCGCCGCCGCGAGCGCACGGTGATGTGAGTAATACATCACCGTGTCAAACTCAACCTTTAGACCTTGGTGTTTCGCGAGAGGATCCAGACCGTTTATCGCCAAGAAGACGATGTCCATTTGATCCAGCCGACACCACAGATGCTAAGCGTAGACGGTTAGAAAGCCCTGCCCCTGAACCATTAATTGCAGCAGCTGCAAGTGTTGGTCGAACACCGTTAGGTTCAGAACCCGCTCCGCAGGCTCCGGGTCCTCCTTGTGACGTAAGAGTTCCTTCAGCGGATGGTAGTATCGAGACCCCAGAAAAGGCAGCAGGTGCATCACCGGCACCCCAAATCACGCCAGCAGCTAGTCCTGCTCCAGCGACACCAGTACCTCCAGTCGCTTCGACGCCACCGATGACGTCAGCATCATCAATAACGCCTTCGTTAACAATGTCATCGTCTCCACCTGCACCACCAGCTACTCCACCCGTTATGACGGTAGCCGATAGCGAAACACCTGCTAAAATTGCTTCTCCCAATCCTCGAGATGGTTCAGCCCCGGTTCGGCATTTGGGCAAAAAAGCGTGGTTGCAGAGACACGAAACAGCGCCCATTGGAGAAGGTGACTGCTCAGGAGGTGGAGGAACTTGTATAACTTTGCCGATGACGATAACTCGTGTCTCTGAGCCGGAGGATTCAAGCTCCAACATAGTAGTGCCAGTCGCTGCAAAATCTATTCAGCGAGGAGCACGCAAAACGTCGAAACCGAGGAAACCAAAGGAAGTAAACGGTCGCGTCGATGATGCGGAGGAAGACAGTACAAGTTCAGAGCGTGAGTCGACTTCACCGCCGAAGCGAAAACCGCCTAAGGCAAAACGGAAAAAAGGGACGGTGAAAAAAGCAAGCGACGAATCAAAAAAGAAAAAAGCATCAGAGAGTGGAAGTGAGAGTGATAAAGAGAGTGATGATAAAGACTCTGATTCCGGTGGTAGTGGTAGTGGCAGCGGTAGTACGTCCAGCAAACGTGGCGGAGGACGTGCGCGGGGTAGAAGGTCACGTGGCGGAGGGCGAGGTGGTAGACGCCGGGAAGACCCTCCGCGCCGGACTCCCTCGGCCGCCCGTTCCAAGTCGACTTCGGAGTCGTTCCTACAGAACGGGCCGTGCTTCGAGGTGGCACCCCGGCTTGCCAAGTGTCGTGAATGTCGCTGGTCCCCCGCGCAACGCGATAAGGACATGCCGAACATCTTTTGCCGATTTTACGCTTTTCGAAGACTGAAGTATGCCAAGCATAGGCAGTTAGCTATAGCCGGATTTTCAGATCCATATAAAGATGCAGAAGAGGTGAGAATTAATTTCACATTCTTATAATATAAAAAAAAATAAGTTCAATTTATATTTTAAATAAATAATTTTATTAATAATTTGATATTATTGTAGGAGGACAAAAAATTATGGTTATCATCATCAGCTGATGCGGCCGAGTTAGATATCGAAATGAGTTGTTTCCTGTTAAGAGAAATCGGTGATCAGTTTTGTGAATTACTACAACAAGAAAAAGAGGCAGAATCCCATCATCTTAATGAAGGTAATTTTGACCTTAGAATTTTTTAGCCATTTTTATTTTACTATTCCATAAACGTATTTTTTGAAAACTTTAAACTGACCATATTGTTTTATTATTTAATGAATAATTAATAGACATGTAATTAAATAATTTAAAAAAAATTTTGCTACTAATAATTTCGAATACAAATTCAAGATAATAATATGATTTCAGACAAAACAATAGCATGGAAGCGCGTTGTACAAGGTGTGCGTGAAATATGCGACGTGTGTGAAACCACTCTTTTCAACTTCCATTGGACTTGCGGTAAATGTGGATTCGTCGTTTGTCTGGACTGCTATAAGGTAATAACTGGTTAATTGTAATAAACATTACATTGCAACTCATAACTTATTATTTTTCGTTAATCATTCTGAATGAATCATAAACAATACTACAATGTACTTAACATCAACACAATCATAATTTTTTAATAATCTTTGCAGTCACGAACATCAGGGGAATCGGGCAACTCTCCTACCGACTCAAACAATTCTGTCAATACCAGTACCAATGGCGAAAGAGATTCTTTCGGGTGAGTGTTCTGTTTAATTGTTATATTTACAGTTGTATTTAATTTTATTTGGGCATATCTATCATAGAGTATCTTTCTAATTTTAAAGCTTATGTTTTTTTTTATTAATATTATAAAAAAAATATACAACAGTTTACAACTTATTAACGTCGTTCATACAATCAGTCTCAAGTTTTAATGTCATCATCCAAATATCTGAATCCATAAATATAACACACGATATCTTCCCTAGATGGTTGACCTGCACGTCGGGCGGCGCGCACCCCGCGCGGCGGCTGCTGCTGACGCAGATCGCTGCGGGCGGAGCTCTGGGCGCGGCGGCTGCGCGTGCGCACCGCGCCCGGGCGGCCTTCGCGCTGCCGACTTGTGCCTGCGGTCATACATCGGATGCGCCCGAAGCACTTCGGACTGCTGCGAGACTACTGCTACAAAAGGCTCTTCAGAAGGTAAGCTGTGATTCTAAACAGCATGCTATCTGGACTTATGTATGTTAACCCATTAAAAATACCAAAAAAGAGTAGGCTAGCAAGGATCCCAGTCCAGATCTCACGATATAAAGAATTGAGAACACTAAACTCTTCAATTAGAACACATTCTATTGGTTTAATTCAAAATGTTGACAATCTATTTATTTACAGACTGTCAAAAAAGAGGATGTCAAAGAAGAAAACGTTGCAACGAATGGTTCGTCACCAGTGAAATCAGAAAACGGCAAAACGGGTTCGTCTATAGTGAGCTGGCTCTCCGATATACCCGTAAAGGCAGAAACAAAGGAAGAAAAGTCCGATACTAGTTCATCAGATTCGGAAGAAGGAGGAAACTTTTCGACTCTTCGCGAGCTGCTAATTCGACCAGCGCCAGAAGGTGGTGAAACCCAGCCAAAGAAAAAACAAAAGAAAAATAAGAATGATATCTTAGATGACGTCATATCTAGTGTCGTTGAAGAAAAGAAGGATGAAGACGGTGAGGGTAAACCCTTTGCGTTGTCAAATGTCGTCAAGAGGTACGACAGGAGCGGTCGAGGAAGGGAAGAGCT
This sequence comes from Vanessa tameamea, assembly GCF_037043105.1. Taxonomy (NCBI): domain Eukaryota; kingdom Metazoa; phylum Arthropoda; class Insecta; order Lepidoptera; family Nymphalidae; genus Vanessa; species Vanessa tameamea. The sequence continues at coordinate 8,699,982 of NC_087319.1, read as the reverse complement.
GCCAATTCGGATAATGACAATGACGGAATCCAAATTGCTGTACCCGGATGTTCCGCATGCATGGCTCTGTGATGGAAAACTTTTGCATCTAACAGATCCCGCCCATGCAGGCAATTATAAACCGTTCCAGGTAATTCTTATTTTTTACATTATTTACTTTAATGTTTCAAAAACATCTTAAACGCAACATTTCTGTGTTTTCTTTAAATTGGTATATATTGAATTTTATTTTAAATAATGTTTTGTGCGTTTGCTAATTGTATCTGCGTCTGATTTTGTAGCATGCATAGGAAAGTTTAGGTATCTTAGTTTAAAAACAAAATTAATGAAAATTAACTATACAACTGAATCAAAGTTTTCTTATATTAAAAAGCTGCTATTGATTATTTCAGGATCAATGGAAACGTGGCCAACCAGTTCTAGTCTCAGACGTATCAAGTCTACTTGTCAAAGACCTGTGGACTCCAGAAAGCTTTTCGCGTGATTTCGGTGACACGCGAGTTGACCTTGTCAATTGCGCTTCTGGTCTGGTGGTGCCCAACCAGCCGGCGAGAAAATTCTGGGATGGCTTCGATTTAGCCGCCAAGCGGCTGAGGGATGAACGTGGCGCTCCAATGGTGCTAAAACTAAAAGATTGGCCCCCAGGTGAAGACTTCGCGGAACTTCTGCCGGCACGCTTTGACGACCTCATGCGCGTTTTGCCACTTAGCGAATACACCTCACGCAACGGCAAACTAAATCTTGCTGCGCGACTACCCGAATGCTTCGTTCGACCAGATTTGGGACCTAAAATGTACACGGCTTACGGAGGAGCCGGCGGTACAACGAATCTTCATCTAGACGTGAGTGACGCAGTAAACGTGATGGTCCACGCCAGCGCCCCGGCGGACGCCCCCGAGAGGGCCCGGGAGGCTGCGCGGGCGGCCGAAGAGGCGGGAGTGGACGTCCTCTCGCGGAGACGCGCGCGGGTTAAGCCACCGGCGGCCCTCTGGCACATCTACGCCGCCAGAGACGCGGATAAGATTCGCGACTTCCTAGTCAGAGCGGAGCTCGAGCGCGGAGCGAGACCACGCGCGCAGCACGATCCCGTCCATGATCAGACGTGGTACTTGGACGCGGCTCTGCGAGAGCGGCTGTACAGGGAATACGGGGTGGAAGGCTATGCGATACTGCAGTGCCCCGGCGATGCCGTCTTTGTTCCGGCCGGAGCGCCTCATCAAGTCAGGAATCTCCTAGATTGCATCAAGGTAGCCGAAGATTTCGTATCACCCGAGAACGTTTCGAGGTGTTTCGAGCTCGCTCAACAGTTCCGGCGACTTTCTCGTCAGCACGCGAACAAGGAGGACAAATTACAGATTAAGAACATTGTGTACCACGCAGTGAAGGACTCTCTCTGCTGCCTGGAAGAGGCGCTCGCCGAAACCAAGTGAAGTCGAGTGGGCCTCGCAATTGATCTCAACTTCGAACGTAACATTATTCGCTAAGTTCCGCATTTAACGTAAGATTGGGAGCGAGTGTGATACGCGCTGTGCGCCGTTTCGTGTATAAGATGCCATTGTTGAGCGTGGTGTGGATCGTGTACCAGTTTGTGTGTAAATGTACTTTATGAAATGTGATTTAGTCCGACGGTCGCGATCGGAACATGTGCAATGTAAATTAGTCTGATAATGGTGATATCGTTGAGATGTGGATATGTTTTATGTTCCTTAATCGAAATACAAATAAACTCTTCAGGTTATTATAACAGCTTAATGTAGCTATAGTGATATGTATGTAATGTGTAAATTTTTAATTCGAATTCCATCGAGTACATATTAAGAAGTCTTTTACTTTTAAGTTATTGTATTGAAATAAAAAAAAAACGTATTCGCTCGAAGCATTGTACATTAAAACACGGCGTGTAGATAAGTTTCTCCTATATTAGATTTCTCAATTTCGTTAGTATGTTATAAAAATAATAGTTAAACAAGATATGTGACAATTTTATTTTGTCCTTATTGCTGTAATAGGCGAAAACAAGTTTTTTTTGTACTGTGTATATTATGTATGGTTATAAGTTGGAATAAAAAAGATGTTTATATTATGATTTGTTTTTTATTCTTATTGATATTAAATCTTGATGCATTTCAAGTTTTAGACACAATCATTCATTTATTATAATCCTGACTATTAAGTGTTTCTTTGTTATCGTTTCACGTCTTAAACTACTCAAACGATCATCATATGCAAGCGGAAACTAGTATATTCATAGAACGTAGGATACCTATAGTCTATCCAAACCACAATAAATAATATTCACTAAAGATTTTATTTTTGAATGGCGTTTTAAATGTCGACGAAGCTAAAATCGAAACTTTGAAATTAAACAAAATGGATGTAAGTATTTTACTATAAATAAAGACATTAATCAAGACCTGTTAGTAGTATACAATATAAATGAGCTTTAGCCAATCGCATGAAAGACGTAAATCTAAAGTTTGCTTCTTTATTTTTTCTTTGATTGGAATAAACCATACAATATAATTATTAGCCATTATATAACGCATATGTTGATGTGTCAAGTTAATTTTCTCATGACGTTATTGCGTACGTTGTTTACGGTTAAGTATTACCAATTTATATATCGATTAAGTGCTTAGGCTTTTTAGTCTAAGAGATTGCACCTCAACCCTTACATCGTTAATGCGTCACCGACCTTGGAAACTAAGATGCCATGTCCCTTGGGCGTGTATTTTATTGAGTGGGTGGCATAAACTTACAAATGATATTCCATAAAAATATGAAATCTTAGAAATAATTAAAATCTATTAAAGTAAAAGTAACCATTACTTTTACTTTACTAGATTTTGAGTTATCAAAAATAAAATAATTGTTCTTCAGCGCCATCTAGGCAGTAAATCTAAAAATAGTCCATTATATTGAGATATCGTAGTACTGCTATTGCATGACAGATGGTGCTATTATTGTAAATTTTATTTATTAATATAATTTTGGATACTGTCGCTTTGTAAGCTCGTTAAACACATGAAACACAAAACAATAATAGTTTTTATATTCAACAATAATAATTTAAGCTATTCTTGACGTGACTGTAATTTTTTTTTCAGCATATAGTTTTTGTATTGTTCTTCTTTTAGAGACTAAGCTATCTTTAGTTTATATGCAATCATGCGTGTTTTTATGGAAGGAGAATTTTATGGATAAGAATAATACATGTTTCCTTATTTGAAATAATGCTGAGTTCAGCCCTGAATTGTGTGGAGTTCTTAAGTCACCATAACTAAGACCTAATGGTCTTTTAATTTTAATTATGGTGACGTTAAGTAACTGAGTATATGGTTTACCTATATATTGACTGAAAAAAAAAAACATTTTTTATTAAATGTATAACAAAGTTCAAACGCAATTACTAAATAAATATTATCGAAAAAATCAAAAGTGATATATACATGCAAAACTATATTTTTATACAATACAGCAATCTTTCACGAAAAGAACTTTCACATTAAAAAAGTTCAGATAAATTTACGTAAATTATTTGTAATAATAACAAGTCTTTTAAATCGATTTGAGTTGTAGCTATAGTCTAATATTAGGTTAATAGAGTTCTATAATTTTAGTGAGTACAAAAGTAAACACAAAAATAATTACTAGATACGACTTTTAAGATAAGGTAAGGTTAAGTTTCTTAAATGAGTTTACTTCGTAAATTACTTACACGATTATCACTACAAACCTAGACATTATTAAAATAAAGATGTAATTAAAAAAAAGATATATTATTGTTATGCTGTCAATGTTTTTTATAATCTTATAAACAAGTACACATATTAAAACTAACTCATAAGTTCGGCAAGATAAAATACATTTTTTTAATTTTTTTCTTAACAAAATAAGTCGGTCTAGATTATTACTATTTTTTTATAAAATAATATTATCGCTTTAGTTCACGTCGCATATATTGACCTTTAGATAAAACTGTTGAGATACCTATAATTTCCGATTGCTTTTCATTACTTATTATCTTAATGCCTTTTGTTCATCACTAATTTAAAAATAGCAATGGATTAAGAGCACGACCAAAGTGTATATGTATTCAAATAGATACTTACATATAAGTGTGTATGTAGCGTTCCCCACCGCGCAAGGCATAAAGAGTAACAGCGGTCAGGCCCCCTTGAAACCAGTTGAGAGGTGACATCGAACGTGCGAAGTGTACAGAAATCAGTGAAAATAAAAATGAGAGCTGCCACTTTGCTTTTATTCGGTGAGCAAACTAACATTTATAGAATATACTGATGTATGATCCAAAAAAATAAAATTCTTCGACAATATCTAGAATATTCTATCATAATGTAGAATGACCATTAGTAAAAATTGTACCTTAATCATATTATTTTAAAACAAAATCATGATTCATGTTTATTTAGTACATAAATATTTAGTAAAACTATCCAGACAGAAAGATATCGACGCCATTATCATAACGTGTATGTAGACTTAATGTGTGTTAGTATATTTTGTATTTTTAAGAGGTATTTGTTGTAATTTTTCGATTTTTTAATAATAATTATTTGTTTTATTACTTTATTTTAATTATTGCTGCCTTTTTATATCAATTAGGGTAGTAGTCAAAAGTCATTTCAATATTTCAATAGTCAAAATTCAATTCAATACTTCCAAAATATATTTATTATTACTACTAATGTCATGTATAGTATATTTTATACTTCAAATTAAAATGATTGTAACAAAATACTTATTGCTATTTTTTAAATCTTCAATAATCTTGTTTTATTTTCTAACTTAAACAATAGCCATGACATCATGAAGAGTAGGTTTAGGCCTTATTAGTAGTGACCAGACCAAAACGATGTTTCTTCCTGCGTTTATCTGATAATCATTTTATGACCGTAATTGTGTTCTTTAAGGTCAGTAATGCCTATTTGCGTATTAAGGTCTTAACTATTTATACTAACAAGCTTCTCATGTGCAAAAGGTCGTATATATATACAAGAACTCTAGTTTTTATATTCAAAATTATAATATATTTACAGCGGCGAGCAGTCTTCATTACCCGGAAAGTAGCAATAATAATGACTTAGACATTGCTAATTTTGTTCAATTGAAATGGTGGTAATGAGTACTGATGTTATTGCCGGTTCTTCGCAGTAGAATCTATATTCCAAACCGGTAGTTTTATATTTTATTATCATACTGTAAAATTACGTTTTAATAGTTCTTGTAAAAACCTACATCAATAAAGTATTATTATTGAATTATTGAAGTAGAGCACCGAATGGCATGTAATTATTATAATATTCATAAGCTTTAGGTTTTTAGTATACAGTTACGATAGTTCTTCAAAGAATTCGTTGAAAATTATCTAAGACGTTCCTAAATTGTTTGAAGCCATTTATTTGTAGACAAAGTAATAAAGCGTGATATTAATGTTACTTTAACTAGATTTTATATTTTCTCGAATCAACGTTTATATCATTTTATATTCTTAATCACTAGCGGCGATGCTGGTTGTTGTTTCCTGTCGGCCAGACAAGCCCGACTTGAAACAACTTAAGGCAGAGGCAGCTCGGAAGAAGGCTTGTATGCACGACTGTTTGTCCGTCAAATCTGAACCAGTTTGCGCTGGAAAAAAGGACACGAAACCCAAATCCTTTGGAAGCGAATGCGTGATGAATAATCACAACTGTGAACATAAAGATAGTAAGTATTACGACTTCAGATTTTGGCCAGTAACCTTGTCTTATTAATTAACTTAAAATTATAATATTTTTGAAATAAGAAACTTTCTAAATTATACAATCTTTTATATCACGTAACTGGATTATTAAAGTTAAATTTTTCGTTTCAGAAGATACCCGGTATTTTAATCATTTGTCTAATCGTGGTTTTATCATAGATATAATGGTCACAATACAAAATTACTTGCTAAAAATATGTAATTTCCCTTCTATGAACAACATAATAGTGCGAATCAGTTCCATAATCACCAGAGTGTGACATGACGCAAGCTCGAATCCAGACCATTGCTTTGTTATTGCGCTTGCGCAGAACCGGATCATGATTCATCTTGCTGATTTCATCATTGTTGAAAATCCGTCGGTATCATAGCATAATAAATAAATAACAGCATAGCCTTCGGTAATAAGTAGATAATGTATTTAGCTATTATAATAAGCAAAGCAGCAAATTAGTATAATGTACGATCTTTTTTTGGATTTATTTTAGCAACATACTCGTATGTTAATTAGGTATACATTAGTATCATAATAGTTTCGTGGAACGGTCAAAATGAATTCATAACGATCCATGCAATTACAAACTATATACAATTAATTTTTCCTCTCTAAGTTACCATGGCGCATATTTTTTTTAACACGGTACTTGCTATGATTTGTAAATTCATAGAAAATGTAGCGCACAATAGGCTATTTGACTAGTTTTTTAAATCCATTTTATATTATTTAGTAGAGGTTAAGGAACCCAGTTAGAATTGTTTTTTTAAATTCTAGTACATATTTGCTGAAAAATATCAAATTAAAAAATTTCATATTTAAATAGCGCGCGAAAACGCTACTTTGACAATATGGTGCTGCAATGGGGTTGGTGTCGTCACTTTCCTGTATTGTAATCTGTGGCACATATCCACATACAGTAGGCAAACGAGGTTAACCAGCAAGTGACGTCATCATAAGCCCGACCAATCAGGAGCGTTTTGTGTCACTTGACAAACGTTTAAAAAAATACTATTTTATTTATGGATTTTTGTATAAATTAATTATTATTTTCAACTTTCGTTAATAAGTAACCATTTTTAATATATACTCATAATATATACTGATTACAATTATTTACACTTTATTGTTCGCATTGTCAAATAGCCTATTGTAAAAAAAATATACAAAATAATTATATCGATTGTATGTCTGGGTGGGTACCATCTACCACTACCACCTACTATTTTGTCACGAAACGGCAATATTTTGTAGCCGCAAAAAAATCCGGTTCGGTGAATGAGCTAATATTACACAGCCACAATGGACAACATTTGAAGTTACTTTGATTGGCGGCGCTTTGAAGGTGTCAGAACTCAGAATTGATTCTGATTTATAGGAAACCAGTGACTATGAGCTTAAGTATGAAGCTTAAGCTTTCAAAACAATATTAATAATCTAAAATTTATTTTTCTTTTTCAGCTTTGCAAGTATTAAGCAAGGGGGCGTGCGCTGGATCTGATGGAATTCGTCTTTCTTAATCTTAAGTCCTAAGTTTTTTAATATTCTTGATGTAATAAAAATAACTGAATATTCATATATATTCGTACTATTTAAGGCTTGCAACTAAACAATATAATTAGAAAAGAACAATGCAATTGCCATTTTGTTAATTATTTTTTATCTATAATTTTGAAGACATTATATATTATATTACGCTTTTATATACTTTAATTTATTATTATAATATGATTTAAAAATAATAATTAGTAACGATGATTTTATCGTATAATCAGCAATTTTGAACATATATATAACAAATCAGGAACGTGTCATATAAATATGACTATTTTCAGCCACATCGGACATCGGACACAAACCACTGCCAAACTTTTTAGTGTAAAATTATGACGAATAAACCCAATATCGTGTTATTTTCCAAGTCCAGTATTTGAATCCAGCTTATATATATATATATTTATAGTTTTTTTTAAATCGAACTATCGACATTTATATAATTTGATCGATCTGACATTGAATTATTTTTCACAAACTTTGCAATAATAAATCAGAATAGTGTTTGATAAATTTATTGAATTTTATCAAGATATTAGCACACATCATTGATTGTGACATTTCGTACTTTGTACAATAAATTAAAAAGACAACTTATTCTACTTGATGGCTTAATACTAGGAACCGAAAAACAAGTACATACCAGTATGATTGGAAACTTAGAAAAACTTAAGCTAAATATTACGTGGAATACATGGGAAATCGAATCATATGTAATTCGATGAACGATGAATAATTTACATGCTAACTGGTTATAATGCATTATCCCTGAGTTTTGTACATTTTTTCGTTAGAACTGGCGACGGAAAGGGTTTTGAAACATAGAAGATCTTTAGTATAGTACGGTAATCTGTCGGGTTTCTTTTAGATTATTTTATTAGCAACAGTTGTTCTTTGGTAGGTCAGCACTCTCCATTGCTTGTTATTGCATAGTCTGAAATCAAAGTATTTTATTTTTATAATGATATTAAAAATAAAGACTTAAAAAAGGAACAGGTAATTGAATTGTCTTTCTAAAGCTTCATCAGTATTCTATTTACCTCACTGGCAAATGAGTGAGCCCACTCCTAATACAATTTTATAATTGGGTGAGTGGAATAAGGACAAATTGCTTCTGGATTAGGATTGAGTCCACCTTCGTTACGCATACGTTGTGCACAGTTAAATAGTTAATGAATACAATTTAAATTTTTATTAGATTCCATAAGCTTAAAAATGCACATAATTTTTTAAAATTAACAGTAAAGTATTATCAGTCTCTCTTTGTAGGTTCGGTTGTATAAATACGGATATAGATATTTTGCTAAAGAAGATAAAAGAAGATGAAAATGTTATACGTCTATATAAAATGTTATACATCTTTCATACCCGTACCATGAAATAGACACGATATCTGACATTGTACCATAAAATTATGATAGATATCGTATCGGATATATCGTAAAAAACGATTTAAAATTGCAACGCATGTCAGGCGTTTGTTATTATCATTATAATATTTGAATATCGTATTTGCGGAACTATCTAACACTGTCTAAATGACGTGTAATAAATAATTTATAAATAAATCCTATTTGTGATATTTATTGACTTTCTAATAATAGCAAGCAATAAATATATAAAGATATCGCATCTCTTTAAGGACGCCAATGAAATGAGTAATTTACTCTGGAAAGTCACAAAAGCTATTTATTATTGTAAGAGCAACGATTTATTGGGTCGTTTATTATCGGTCTTGTGATTTTCCTATTATAACGCGACTGATGTTTAATTAGATCGTATTCATTTAAAGTATTGTTATGAACACAAGTATTGATATATAGCATCTATAAAAAGTATGGTATTTAAATCCTATCATACCATAAACAATCAAGACATAATACAGATGTATATTATTGAATTTTAACGTCGCAATTGTATAAGTTACTACTGTAAATAGTAGGTTTCATGAATAACTCACATGTACTTTCACGACACGATACAGCTTCCAGTTCACATAATGTAGCAAAAGTCCTAGCGGTTCCGGTCGCATCAAAAGCACACACTGGTCCTGCCGGTGGTGACACACATCTGCCAGCACATAGCGGCGGCGGTACACCCTCCCTCACGCGTGCACGGATCATCTCAGCCGGAATACGTATTTTTGTGCCTAGTTTTTCTACATTATTGGTCTCTCCTATATGTGCTGGTCTTAGGAACGGCAAACTTGCCGACTGGGTGTCCTGTAATACTGCAAAATAAATCAGGGTTAAATTACTAATTTACTATTTTAAACTAATGTCACTGTTACTCACTAATATATAACACGTTATATACATAAGTTTGTTCTCGAAAAAAAAAAAAGTTAAATCCACGTATCCATCAAAAATAGCCAATTTGTTAAGTAACCAATAATATAAGTAAAATTGATTAGTTAAATTAAACGAATTGAATAGTGGGAAGAATTTACAGTCCTGCAGTTTCTTGGAAATAATTGAAAAACAGAACTAGTGTTAGTGAATTTGATAAACATTTTTCTAGACCTGTGCTAAAATAGGAATTCCGCGAGGATCAATTATAGGATCATTTCTTTTTTTTATATATGTAAATGACCTATATTTTTACATAACGTTTTTAAGCCAATATTGTGGTACTATATATATATATATATATATATATACATATATATAAAAATTCCGGCAAAGTGCAGTTCTTAAAGTACTTTTTTTCATGGATAAATCGAGTGGACCCGATGCTAAGGACATGTGCTTTCAAGTGGGCATCAGTTTTAAGGCGTCTTTTCCGGTAATTCTTAGCATAGGCTTTTTCCCGAACTCCTGGAAGACTGCTTTGATGCAGCTGATCCATAAAAAAAGCAACCGCTCAAATCCATTTAATTATAGGCCTATAGTTATCACCTCCTTGTAATGGAGTCAATCTGGATCACCACCTTTTTGGCAGATCGGAGCATCAAGGTCGTTGTCGACGGTGCATGCTTTGACTTAGAAACTCGTCAATTCTGGTGTTCCTCAAGGCTGCGTACTATCACATTCCTTTTCTTCTGCATATCAATGATTTTTTTGCAAATTAACAACATTAACTACTATGCAGACGACAGTACCGTAGATACCTTATACACCGGCCGTGCTAATATTTCTTGGAAAAACGTCGACAAAAACCAGAATAAACTTGTTTCTGAAATCGAGTGTTTGTTAAACAAAATCTCGGACTGGGGCCGGCTAAACCTAGTTCAATTCGACCCCAAAAGACTCGGTTTGAGAAAATTTACACTGCTGCCACAGCTAGTATCGTAATACTTATGTTTCGAGCCAAATTGGCATCAAAAAAGCTTGGTATACTCAGCAAGGTGAGACGGTACTTCACGTCGGTCCATCACCTAAATCTATACAAGGCACAAATTCGGCCTCACATCGAGTTCGCTCTCACCTCTAGGCGGGTGCTGCGCGGCTATTGCCCGCTCCGGATTGGGCCGACGAAGATGAAGAGACGGAAGATTTTTATTGGGTATTCCGGTGAAAATAGCACCGGTGAGTTCCACATCCCTAGTTTACGTGGTTTAGATGTACAGAGGATAGAATTTATTTAATATTAATTTACTTAGGTTTTGTTAGTAAATATAAATTGATACGCTTTGTTACTGTTTTATTCCATTGTTTTGCTAATATATATAATGCCCCAGATTATTATGCGACATTTTGTGACCTTTGTTAATCTAATCAGTATTGTTTATTTTCCAAAACTTTTCCTGTGATCCCTATGAATATAATATTTACGTTCTTGAAAACAGCATTATCGATACAGTGTAAACAAAGCTACTACGTTTACTTTGACTGCTACTACGTTTGAGTCAATTTGAAGATTTTAAATATCTCAGTGTTGACTTTAGATAAACTCTAGCAATTTCTTACTGAAGTTTTGTAATTTGTATATTTTTAAAAGTTTAAGTATATGTAAAATAATAAATAAATAATTTTAACCCGACCAAGTACCATGCGACGGTTGCTGCTATGCACGTGATATCGTGTCAATGTCGAATTGCTGCTTGATATGGAGAACTTGACTACAATTAATTTTTGTTTCACTACATAATTTTGCACGAAGAACAAGGCTGATCAATTCTAATAATAATTTAATTATTGTATTTGAATTAAATATATCTTTACAAAATACATTATGCATTTAATATTGATCAATATGGCCCTGTATAACATGTAATTTAAATGAATATTTTCGAAGATATTACAGATTTAAAATGCAGGGACATAGCGGTTTGTAGTTTGTAGCGGGACTAGTTAAATTATAAATATTTTTTGTAATAAATTTGCTTTCGAAGTTTCAAGTGCAAACTATAACATATACAATAGGCATAAATGTACAATTTGATATATTTGCGTCGTTTGTTCGCTCCAGCATTTTCGACTGCAGCTCTAACGATTGTTTTAATGCATGTGATTAAATGTTAATCTATGTAGAGTCACAAAATAGAGCCCATCCACGATTCTAGGCAATCAGTTTCAGTCCCTTAGATCGTCGTCATTTGTTTGTCATCATAACAACTAATTCCAGAGGATTCAACCTACACTTGAGCAGGAACGTTGAAGTTGTTACTTTGGCACTTCACAGAAATGATTTATGAATGGAAGATAGTGTATAATAGTAATAATAATAGTGTGTATAATTTATTATGGTTTTGTGTAAATTGGCTGAAGTATAATGATGATTGTTGAGGTTGTCAGTAAAATATAACCCGACCAATAGAGATGTAAATATGTTGACCCTTTATCTACCCTTACGAACCCGGGACTGGTAGCTAGTTTTTATTAAATTAGAGTTTATTAAATAAGTGATTTTATTTCCTTAATATCTCGATAGCGATAAAGATTTCCATTTAGATAGTTTGTGCAAAACATACTTTAAGTAGTTTATTATATAGTTCATTTTATAAGCAGCCGATAAAATGTTAAAATTTACTCCCTAAAAGTCAATTGTTTAGTATCAATCAATCGCCTAGACTATAGTATTATGTTTCAATCATCAAAGTCTATATGGTATGTTGTCGCACAAATAAATCGATTTATCAGCACGTTGTGGGTAGCTCTCTAAAAGCCATCCTCGTTCCTATCGCTTCCTCGACTTAGTCAACACAGGAACTCAGTATCAAATGATTCCCACGGTTAGTGCTTACTATTAAATAAATAAATAATAAATAAATAAATAAATATTGGACAACATCACATACATTACTCTGATCCCAATGTAAGTAGCTAAAGCACTTGTGTTATGGAAATCAGAAGTAACGACGGTACCACAAACACCCAGACCCAAGACAACATAGAAAACTAATGAAGTTTTGCTACATCGACTCGGCCGGGAATCGAACCCGGGACCTCGGAGTGGCGTACCCATGAAAACCGGTGTACACACTACTCGACCACGGAGGTCGTCATTATTATATACTATTAAGTACGTTTATATTATGCCAGTTCTGTAACAATGAATTGAAATACATTTTTTTTTTATGATTCAATAAGCAAATGACACCACAAATATGGTTGGTAAGGACTAAGGTACAATTGAGTACATTTAAACAATAATGTCTTCATTAATTTATTAGCTGTTGATTATTTGATCTGCAAAATAGACAGTGCCAGTAACTGTTTTTAATATTAAATTACTTACAAAAATATATACCCACTAGTTCACATATTTTTAATATCAAGTTTGTACTTCCGGACGAAGTTAATAGTGAGTAGTAGTTATATTACTCGAGTGGTTTAAGTTTTAAAGGTGATATTGGTTCAGTTGTAAACAAGCCCTGTAATGGACGTTGATAACCCAAAGATCAAGTCGCCAATCAGTCTGATTGATATTAGTGGAACTTGGTAGCTTTGTTTGCTCATTAATTACACATTAATTAGCGAACGGCATGTGTTGCGCGTGCGACGTTAAAAGAGGTCGCATTTCATTTTTTTGTCGATTGATTCAAACCTTTTACTTAGCATTAAGACTTTCGTTGTTTGATAAATGATTGATCCTCATAATACTGTTTATAAATTCTTTGGTGCCAAACATAACGGGTTTTTAAATTTTACTTTAACTTTTCTAAGAATTTCTAAAAATATGGGTCCTCTATACGTATACGTATATAACGAATGAGCTCAGTACCCGATATCATGTTTCTACATCAAATAATATTAGCTAGCAAAACAGTTAACAGAATACATCATATTTGAAAAGTTTATTATGTATTTAAAATATGTATACTTTATTATTATGCGAGTTATGTACGTAAGCGTGGGTATTCGAATGACCTATATGATGATAAATATAATTTGTTAATTTTATGAAAACAAAACCGTTCAATTTTAAAATTATTTAATTAAATAAGATACTAAAATATTAATCATTTTCGGAATGGATTTTCCTTGTTATTGTTGACTTAGGAACTGGTTCCATTACATTGTTGTTATTTTATAAAATAGTGTACACAATTAAAACACATTTACGCAGTTGTGTGTATTGTTAATTATATTTACGGAGTTAATAAAGAATTAAGGAGAATGTGTGCTACGAACCTGTAATGATAATTACACACAACAGTACTCGCCAGCTTAACATTTCCACCTAATTGTGTCCAATAGAATTAACTTTCACACTCGTACGTCTTTTCACTCACTAGCTTCGATATTTACTATTGTCCCTCGCAATAATTATATACGTTTAGAATTAATTTCTCGAACACTTAAAATTCGTATTGTCCGTTTAGAAATCAATGTTGATGAGTATGTATTTATCGGTTTACTGCATCAGACGCATTGGGAGCGTGGTCCAGGGCGGACGGAAGAGGGGGATTGTAGTGGTGGTGGCAGCGATAACCTCTGCCTCGCCCGGAGGACGAACGGGCGATAACAGGCCGCAGCAGCGCCTTTAAAATAAAAGCGAGCATTCTTTCCTACAGATAATATGGAACGTTGCTTGTTGTAAATTTTTGCAATAATATATTTACGAAAATAATAATTTAACCTGTTAGCTGTTTACGTGTTAATATATGCAATAAAACTTATTCAATAATAGCACATCAACCAACATTATATCAATCTAATGAATGATACTCGTAGCGCATATTTGTTAATAGGAGATGAGTTTCATTCTTATTTTATGTCATTCCAACTTGAGGAAATAAAAATGAATTTGGAATTTTAAATAAAAAAGAAAAGTATATTAAAATATTTGACTCGGTAAGATATGTTGATGTGATATGATTTACATGACCCGTTGAACTTATGATGTCATGCATCCACTTATATCACAGTTCCAGCGATCTCTAGAAGCACTCAGATTCAGTAATTTTTTGTAAATTTTCAATTACCAGATTTTTGTAATAGTTTCTTTTTAATATTGAGGATACTGTTATTAATGTAGGTAGGTATATAATATTACTACGGGCCCTTAAAGTTAAAATACATAAAACCTACACAGTTTAGAAGCTTGTAAGGCATATATTAAATATAAGATATTGTTAATTTAAAATGAATCTTAGTATAATATTAATTTAATTATTGAAGTAACTATTATGGATGATTATGATTAATCTATTATTTTAAGCACGTGTTCATAAATACATATATTTTTTTAAGTATGTACTGTGTTGATGAAGTCTGAATGTTAAGAATAAAGGTATAATATAAACGTAATATAAACATACATTGTATGATATTTCGTTAATATTAATAATATATAACGATAAATATCTCCTTTTTTTCTAACAAATGTTTGCAAGATAATGCCTTTTTACCGACTTTTGTACATTTTAACTTTAGTTTCCGTAGACAGTTGTTTTTCAGTTTAACATATTCCTACTGACTAATTCCACAATGGTCCTCCATCGAGTATAGTCTTCTTGCTCCACGACTACTCTCAACTGCAAACAAAGTGCACTGGCAGGTTTGGCGGTGGCGACCACGTTATCTTATCCCGTAAGGATTCAATTATCAGTTATACATAAAATAATATATTTAATAAAGTCACACGAATATCTATAATACATCAATTATTAATACAAACATTACAATTCTTGTTTATTTAACGTAACTACACTAAAGCTCATCAATTGCTACAAAAGAAAAAAATAAAATAAAAATAAACTGGTAGACAAAAAGGAGAAAAAGGTACTGAAGTGTTTTGCCATTTTATAAATAGATTTCTAATGTTGTTAAATTGATTCATCTTTTTAATGTATTCATTTATGAATATTGCATTGTCTTACTTTTAATAAATTAAACTGAAATTGTACTATACAAAAGTTTGACTTAAATGCACCTTCTATACAATAATGGGAATTTAAGATATGAATCGAAAATCATTAAGACAATTTCCAGGACACAGGTATCAATAAAGTGCAGGGTACTTTTAGCTTTGGCGATCCGGAAAAAGAAAATGATGCCTATTTAGTTACTCTATCCAAGTCTCTACCACTATATTTTCTAGGTGTTCCATTTCCAGTGTCATCGGCCTAATTTAAGTTTCAGTTCAGTTATTTGTGGATATTGCCTTCTCATTATCTGCGACGCATGTTGATGAAGATACAATGCACAATACAGTCAAGAATAACTAGAAAATGGAAAGATAAAAGTGGAAAGCCATGTCTTACACGCTCAACTGTTGAGATTTATTCTGAGTTTTAGACCTTTAAATATCTCTTATAGACTTATCTAAAGTATCTCGGAATTAGAGATACCCAGTTATAAACTCGTACAAACTTTTATTTTGACGCCCTAAAACTTGTCTCAAAATCTACATATTGTAGGATGTCGGTGATTTTAATGGAATAGTTCTTCAAATAGAACAGACAGAAGTGGAATCCAGATTTTTGATTCGCTAGTAGAATGTAGTTACATAAACCTCAATATTAGTAGCATGCCAATCCGTGCTAAATTGGTTAATATTAGTTTGCGACAAACATTTCCTGATCTGTCTTTTGTATTATCGGACATTGTCTTAAATTGTGAATAGTTGAAAACAAACGAGTCCCTAGGAAGTGATCATCTAATTAAGTTAACTCTAAATTATAACGTAACTCCTAGTCACTTTATAATAAAGAGGAACTTCAAATTAGGCAAATGTTAATCATATCAATCATGTTAATCATTGATTCGATTCGATTGATTGCAATTATGTAAGGTTGCGATATGTTGTTTGATTGTATATCCGTGTAACGGAAAGGTATATTCCTTTTATTAAATTTAACTTAAATCATCTTAACGTGATCAACTTCAAACTTGGAGTAGTAGTGCAAAGAGCATTATTAAAAGTATAACACCTCGCCTTATTGCCTGCACTGGTGACAGGAGGGCTGGTTAGATTTTTTGCCCAGAGGATAGGAATTGCGATTTAACTTGTTAATGCTGCTACCATTCTTAATTCTGCTATTAATTCATATTTGTGTATATTTAAGGACTTTATGTTAATAATTCTAATGTAAATAAAGATAATAATAATATAAATAAGCGAAACTAAATTAAATTATAATTAATGTAAAGATAACACTATTTGTGTAACCTACCAGAGCTAACTATGTTGCCCAAGTGACTCAGCTCTTAAAATGAGAATAAAAAAACATGTTAACATCATAGTTTGTGTATGTTAAAATTCAGTTCAGAAACACGAAAATATTTAGAGATTCCTATTAAACGATTTTCAGCTTCTTCTTCTGTTTTTAATAATAATATTTATTTTAGATAATGCATGATATCTACATAGTATAAAGTAATGTCGCGTCCCGGCGTTTTTACGCTTATATCTTTTAAATAAATGAAGAAGGCATTAAAATGCGTTGCATGCAATATTTTCATGAATTAACAGATTGATTAATTCATTAATTTTACCTCCGTGGTTTCTCCGTAGTCCTCTTGTCTCAAAAGAGTGCAGCGTCTGAATTAATAAAAATGACGTGTTTGAAGTACCAAGTGAAAGTGAAATATATAGTAAGCGCGAAAATATTAAGGCTTATACTTAAGTATAGTATAGTTCTATAAACGGTATAATGTAGGTATACAAGTTTGATTGTTGACGACTGGCGAGCGCAGTGGCTATTGGCGAACATGGTAGAAGAAGTCGAAATGACGAATATTTTTAGAGGACTAGTAGGTTTTGAGTTATAAAGTAAGGGAGGCCATGTGTGAAGAATAGAAAATAACTTTTTATTTACATATAAAAATTAATTTGTCTTTATACTTACCTAATAAGAGTACATATTCTTCATAATAATATATGTTGGGTGAGAAAGATTTTTGGAAATTTAATAATCTTTTTTAATATTCCGTTGTCTAGAAAGTGCGTATAATTATTTAATACTAGTTGTAACACGCGACTTGATTTAAGTTTTGTCGTTGATGTTGTCACCATTATGCCAAAGTGAGTCGTTTGTTGCGCTTTCACGTCTTTTACTTGGTGGTAAAGGGTCTTGGGCGTCAGAGTAGATACCATGCACTCATCATATACTATACTATATATAATCAGCAATATTTATTGCTGTTCTGTTCCGGTTTGAAGTGTGATTGAGCTAATGTAATGTAATGTAATGTACAGGTTCAAGTAACATTACTAGTTTCCAGGTTTGTAAGTGATTGGACAGGGGCAGGTATTAGGTATCCTATGTCCATTTCTGTACCCCTGATCACGTGTATAAACCGTCATGATGAACGGGTGAGTACTTTTTTTTTTGTAAGTTTGTTCTTTTATGCATTTCACAGTAGAAATCATCACGTAAGGAAACAGCGTTATGCCCCCCCGGGCGACCTCTCCCTTTCCTTCTCTGATTTTTTCTATTATATACGGTTTTTGGCCCAGTGGTTAGAACGCGTGCATCTTAACCGATGATTTCGGGTTCAAACCCAGGCAGGCACCACTGAATTTTCATGTGCTTAATTTGTGTTTATAATTCATCTCGTGCTCGGCGGTGAAGGAAAACATCGTGAGGAAACCTGCATGTGTCTAATTTCAACGAAATTCTGCCACATGTGTATTCCACCAACCCGCATTGGAGCAGCGTGGTGGAATATGCTCCATACCTTCTCCTCAACGGGAGAGGAGGCTTTAGCCCAGCAGTGGGAAATTTACAGGCTGATTATGTTTTATGTAAGCTTATTTTTGTTAACGTTTTAATTCAAACGGGGTTATTAATGTCAATTTTATTTCTTGTCATTTAATTATTCTGAAACGTAATTTTTACACGTTACGTTACATTAATTTATTTCATTGTGTCTGTTATTTAATAGACACATAAATATAAAACGAAAGCGACTTCGTTCAAGCCGAGTGTCCTACGACACCTCATTTTTTATTTGTCATATAGGTATGCTGACTGGCAAATGGATAATGTCAACGTGATCTGGTCTAATTCATTCATAAAGGGGAAACCCTATAAAGTAGTAGTATCTAATAAAACTTTTATAAAAATCTTATTACGGTTAGTGACTGTACAACCAAAATAGGCTTGCGGAGTTTCCATTTGTAATTCATGCTTTGACAATTTAATATTAATCATTGTACGGTAATGGTTAAGTCCTTTTTTGATACATAATTTTTTATCTTTTACTAGTTGAGGTGACAAATATCACGAAGCTATTAAGGAATAAGATATATTTATTCCCTTTTAAAAACGTATTGTTATGTTTTGTCCCTGGAAAACGGACTCTACATATTTAATGGTGACCGTTTTTTTTTAAATAAGGGTAATAACCTAAATCTTTTTTCCATAGATTTATTTTTAATTTTATATTTGTTACAAACATGCTATTAACATGCATAATTTAGTTTTTTTTTTAATAGGCATTTTATTGTTTATCCGTAACCTATAATGTCAGGTTTTATTTGAAAAGATGTTCAAATTGTTATATTTGTTCGATTAGTATTTGAAGTCAAAATCACATACAATTTTAATATTTAATTTTTAAGACACCTACAGTATCGGATTACGATTTGCACTCTAATATACTGGAAATATTAAATAAAAAAATAAACCTTTGCAATTTATTCATATTCTTATTTTTTTGACTTGCAGTTTCTAGAACCGGTTATATTTTTAGTGTTTCTTTGAATCATGAGGAAAAACGCACAGTTATTTACATACGGTCAGTAACCTTGCCACAAATGACAATCTATAACAAATTTTTAATACACACTCCGCATAAGCGTTTTAAATTGAAAATTATTTTGACGTGATTTGGCAATGAAATTATAAATAAGAATCCAATGCGTCATTGGATTCTGATGTATAATTTGATGGATTGAGATCTATCACATGAAAATTAATCTGTCGGCAGAATGATAAAAACGATCGAGTAACTTATTGGACACGCTTTAATAACCAGTTTCCGTTGGTACCCTTCAACACGTCTTCTTAATAAACTTGGATCTAGGGTCTCCGTTGATGGAGGCCATCCACGGACGCAACTTGCCCAGCAACGTACGGTATAGACGTCCCTAACGGGTCGAACGGGTCCCTACTTCGAAGAACTCGTTCTTGGACCGAGCACTGGTCTCCGAGAATTCGACTTGCGAGTGCCAATTTAGTGTCCAGGAACGCCTAGTATGCTCTCGATTTCTAGTCTGAAATAGCTCGTCTTGTTATACGGGTAGGGTTGTATTAGCGGAGGTAGCGCAGACAGGCCTGGCGTAAGTATGATTGGTCTTAGCTTATCCACACTAGGAAATGGTGTAAAATTAAGTTGATACAATATTTTATTTTAACACTGTTTATCAATGGACCAAGGACATTTCAAAAACCCAACACAAGTATTTAAATACATGATATAGAATATTTAATATTATTAACATAATTTACTTTTGAAATTATTTAATTAATAATGTTAATTAAGATATCAAAAATTATTATTTCCCGTGATCTTGGGAAATTTAGTTGTTGGGGAATTCATAGTAATATATAACGTTTTAAATTAGGGATGTATTTTTGTCGATAACATTATTAACGTATTTGTAACTGGTAAACTGGTTATTTTTTATGTTGATAACATTCAAATACAATAACTTTGTCTGCCAATCTTAGCTGCATTTAATGTATTCTAAAAACAATAACTATCGTTGTTTAAATATAGCATTTTGTTCCTTTTAAATATATAAACAACATATTTGTATTAAAATAAATTAAGAAAGTTACAATTCATATAATAAGAAAAAGTGAAAAAATATTTTATTCACATCTAACTTATATGTGAGGAAAAACCTGGTGAGAAACAGGTTGTCGATAAAATATTAAACAACACTATTATAGGTCACATGTTACTGGACGCGTCAACACAAGCCTCAACTTATAAACTAAAGTCCGAGTGAGTTGACTGCAGTATCACATTATACTTCTCGGTGTAACTACATACATATATATTTTAAAAATAACAATCAAACCTTTTAAAAATGCAAACATTGTGGATCTTTGTTATTCTAGGTAAGTTTAATATTATTTATTATGAAATTTTATTTAAGTTAATATTAATAGGGATAGTTAAACATAAATTTTAATTGGTGGTTGGGGTTTCTGTAAGCCCCTCCGTATCGCACAAATGTAACGTTATTATACCGCCAAACAGCAATACTTTGTGTTTATAAACGATGGAAGAGTGAGTTACTTTATTTGGCGGCGCTTTGGCGGTGTAAGGAAAGGGACAATTTACGATGAAATGGCCTATTGAATTGATTCACTTACTAACTGAAAAAACCCACTGTCAATCATCTTCTATATCAGTAATTATTTATTAATACGAAGTATAATTGTACTGTATCTAATGACATTCGGTTTTTACGGCTTTATTTGTTGGTAAATATGTATGAATGATATCAATCTGTCAACATGCATCGCAGTAGTCACCAAACGATTAAACCAAAAGATAAAAAACCGGTCAGTATATGAATTGACTCAAAACAAATCTTTTGAAAGCTCGAAACAAAACAATTACAATTATAAGCAGGCATAATATTAACATTTAATTTTGTTTTCTATTGCACATTTTTTGTAATAGGTCATGTAAATTTTGCTATCATTATAATAATAATAATAATAATTTATTGGCCCAAAAAGCAAATATTACGAAAAGAAGCTTATATATACGAGTTTACAAAATAAGTATGACTAGGCTTCATTAAAAACCAGTTATCTTGCTTCTATTTTTATTTGTTATAGATAAAAAGGTCATAAAACAAAATTGATACTTAAATTTTTTTATATTAACATAAATAAACGATGACAATCATCGATAATATGTTTGTTTTTTTTACTGGAAATATACAGCTTCGCTTATGAACTGTGTTCAGATTTAGTGTTAGTTAAATACTGACTTCTATCAGTCTGTCTGTGTATTAATTTGGCATTTGAAAATGACATACTCTGTCCTTTTCAAATGCCGAATTAATACACATGTTTATGTTTGTCGTAATCTTTGTTTTCGATTTCTGATTTTACTAACTGTGACGGTTATTCTTAATTTAAATATTATTTTCTTATTTTGTTTCAACTTTTATTTTAAGTAAATAGCTTTGTATATTTTAATTATTATATATGTATTTAATTCATTATTTTATATGTAAATTGTTTACTTTATAGCAGTATTAAGCAATGAAGCTCTTGGCATGAGCTACAGACAGAAAAGGCAAAATGAAGGAAGCGAAGAGGATTTAGAAGATAGATATGGGTGGAATCGGCCGAACTACCCTCGTTTTCCTCCGCGACCATGGAGGCCTAACCCGAATCCATTCCCTCAACCGCGTCCGACACCAGACCAGGGTCAAGGTCAATCTACAACAACAACAGCAGCATCGCCTACCACTAATGCAAATACGTAAGCTTAAAACGTATTTATTTAGTTAAAATTTGTTTTACAAAAAAAATTGGAGCATTCGTGTCGTACACTAATAGTTCTTATAGTTAGAACAAGTTTCTCTATACGAGACCGCTGTAATTAAGTAATCAGTGCTTTAATATAACTTACTTATATTATGATTTATAAATTACATTTTGTTTAACTTTAATTGAAGCTGCCTCAACACCATTTTAAGTATAAATATGTACTAAGTGTATATATGTATTCTTAAAATATAATTTTGTTATTTAATTAATGTATAAATAATTATTTTTATAGAGTTAACGATGCCAATATACAGGCGTGCATCCGAACCTGCCCCGTGACGACGGAATACAATCCAGTGTGCGGCACTAATAGCGTTACCTATGACAATCCTAGCAGATTGAATTGCGCGCAAGCTTGCGGAGTCAGTAAGTATTGAGAAGTTTTCGTAGTAGGTGATGTTAATAGTATTTAGGAATTAACGTTCGCAATTTTTATTAACCACGTATTGCATTGACCCGAGTGCTATTTAGCAATATATTGTTATAATATACAATACAGCTTGCTATTTCAAGAGTTCATGTGTCAAACCAGATAGACTGGTTTTTGTTTGATAAGCGACAGCGAGTGATGTCAAATGAGCGAGCAGAGAATCGCGTTCCGTGCGTTTTCTGCAACCTTGCGAAGCTCCAATATAATATAAACTAGATAGGAGATGTTGATATTAATCGATTTTTTGAAACAAGACTCGGTATTTCGTTTCGATTAATATAGTAAACATTGTCATTATTATACGGCTAAAATAACTTAATGATTATATGCGTGTTGTCGTTAAATATGAATTCCGGTTTTAAATTAACATCGTCGTTAGTGTCAAGGGTAACTTAAACTCCAACATTTAGTTGTATAAGTATTTATATTAATAAATGATTCATTAAGAAAATACTTTTTCATAAGTTATTATTGTTTATTAGCAACTCGTCCCGACTTCGCGCGCACAGACAAAGGCAAACGACACATATGTACATAAAATACTATGTATATATATGTGGTTGTCAAATTTCATAAAACTAATATTAATAGTCAAGAAAGGTGACGAAAATCATATAAAAATCCCTTAGGTAGATTTTAGTTTATCCTGCACAGACAGAGAGACAGACAAACAGACAGACGCGTGGTACTTAATTTTAAATATGTAATGATTGTATAAAACTATAAACAAATTTATTTCTAAGAGTCCAATTTGAAGCAAATATTGAGTAAATTAATATTTACAGATAAAATCACTAAGTCTATTTTAATAGCCTGCATAAGGAAAATCTTCCACAGAAACTCGAAGACTATTATAATTATAATGTAACAGAGAACTAAAGTATTATTATTAGATGTCAGTTTGCTTATTATCTCTTTAAGCATGCTATTTATTTATCGTTTAAAATATCATGTACTCCTGACTGATTTCGAAAGCGGACAATCAAGGGACACTAGTACTCCAGCACATTAGCACTCAAAAACCCCTCTCGCATGATAAGACGAGACAACAAAGAGACGGCCGCAAATCGTTCAGGTGGATGATTAACGTTTTTATGTGCTTTCTGAGGCCCGGGGTAGTAGTACACAATGCCACATTCTTCTGGGTACTACTGGGATTTTCTATGCAGAAAAACCCGATAGTCATATTATCGGCTCGATACAAATTACCTCGGAGTCTATTAGTATAAAACATTATAAATTTTATTACAATAATAGCATTATTATGACAAGACAAGCTGAATTTAATATGCAGTGTTGCTGTGATTAAAGGCATAGCATAGCATTTAGGCATAATGAATATTGTTAGCATATTGTTAAGTTAAAGTTGTCTAAGTTTTCTTGAAGTGTTTTATTTGTTTTCAAATTGTTTTTTTTATTTTTTCAGGCGTGTCTTTATTGAGATCATCGCGGTGTCCACCAGCGATACCAGCTCAATAGACTATAATTTAGTTATTATTAAGTAAATAATGGAAAAAATAAATTAAACTTATTTAAATTATAAACATGTTTCAATGTAACTATTTGATTGGATCTAAAAAAAAAATATTTTTGCCTACAATTAAAGGTGTTTTGGTAAAATTAATGACGAGACCATTTTCATGGCAGACAATGAGTTTACAAAACTATGAAAAACCGATTCTGATTTAATTAATGGCATACCAAAGAAATGTTCACCAATTGGAATCCTATGTAGCCAGTGAAGTTTTCTGATAATATGCCTTTATTGAAAGACTAGATGAAACCGTGACTTTGTCAGCGTTATTCAGTTTATGATACAAATCCTTCATAATTAGGCGTTTTAATTGTTACAATTTTTATGTATACAATTTTAAATAAATATTTGTTCTGTATTATTAATAGCAGCCTACTCAATCAAGGAGTAGGTATATTATTAAGGTTCGTATAATATTATTTCTTCGTAGGTGAATCGATTATTTCTTGACTATTAAGTCTATAATAGTCATACTGCTATAACTAGTTATGTATATGTATTCATTATTATTTACATATTAATTTATTTTTTAATATATTAAGGATTTTAAGTTATTATTAAACAATCTGTATATTTTGTTTGGGAATCTAATGTCCAATCAAATATGCATTCAACCTCGGATAAAGCGATTGCATAATAAAAATACCTTATAAGTTAAAATCAAATTTATACTAAGTATTCATAAAAATATTAACCATTATTTACATCGCCAATGGATGAAACTTAGGAACTAAGAAGGGTAACTAAGGGTTAAAATAGAGGTTGAAATTTCGTATATAAGTTAGTCTTGAAGTCCGTCATTTGTGAAGATTGGCGTGCCAATATTGTTATTGAGGGATTTTATACTTCCAAAATTATGCAATGGCACCAGGCTAATAGTAACGGCACTTGATCGTAATGTCATAGAGGCTACAGTTGTCATTGGACGATGGATGGATGAGAAACTGTGTATATTCCAGGAATATCTTTGATACCTTCAGAATACCTTTTTAAACTCAAAAGAGTACAGTTCGCGCTTAGAGTCTGTTTCGCCATGACAATTCATGAAGCACAAAGTCAAATCTTTAAAATGGTCGGAGTAGACCTAACAGAAGACTGGTTTTCGCATGGAAAGTTCTAAATAGCCTGTTAGAGAGTAAGCTATACGAGCAGTCTGGTGGATCTAGCCAACCAAACTCTAAACCACATATGTGGTTTAGAAAGAGGTCTTAAATTAAGGTAATATTTTAAATTATTTATACACAATTTGCACGCGAGCAAAGCCGCCGGCAATAGCTAGTATAAAATATATACATAATTAAAATGTTCATAATCGAGAATTGAGAAGCAATGGGTTTAACAGAGGACGGGAAAGATGACGAGCTTTTATATAAAAGTAAGATCGCTTAAAAGCAATATTAATAGTAAACAAAATAATGTATCGAGATACAAATGTGGGTTTATTCATTCATTGTCATACTTATTACGTTAAACATATTCGTTCGTGGGCTGGACTATTTAATATGTTTATCTTAAAATTTTGAAGATATTCTGGGACCGGACTAGTGATCGGTGAAGTGTTTTTTCGGGGCTTCATATTGGTGTTGAAACTGTGCCAGTGGGACGTTACTGACCGTTACTGTTATTGTTGGTGCTTTATTATCCGGTGAACAATTTGTGGCAGGCTGCGGCTTGGTATACGAAGTGCAGCAATCCGGTGAAGGTCGGTGTGTTGATGAATACAATTTGATTTGATAAATTTAATAACTTTAGATTCAAACAAGAATACAAGCTTAAAAAAAAAAAAATCATCCTATCTACTTATTGCTGAACTTTGAATTTTGTCTTTAAGCGCCTGGCATAATAAAAAGGCAAAGCACTTATTTACTGAATTGCATAACTGATCCCTTCAGTGTCTGACATATCACTGGAGCCTGACATATTAAAAGAGCAAACCCCAAACACATATATAATAAGGAAAATTACAGTTTGTAGGAAGTGCTCCGAAGTCGTTGCCTCTGGACCAATATGCACTGCCTGCAAAAAGCATTACCATTACCAATGCGTTGGTGTCACTGAGCAGGGCTTCAGAAAGCTTGGAGATTGTAAATTATTGTGGAAATACCCAGACCCCAGCTTGAGTATCGCTATTAGTTCGCCGTCACCTGCCCCTGTTCCGGCCTCTCCACCTCCACCTACTTTCACGCTGGACAATGTGATGGAAGAGATCATTAAAATAAATGCTAAGTTGAACCCATTGCTTAGCCTGGTCGATGATGTTCGTTCCATTAAGGATGACGTACAGCAAATAAAATCCCATCAGGATTTGTTATCGCAGCAGGTTAAGAATATGGAAAATCGCATAGCTGCTGTTGAAGGTTGCGGCTTGACTGTTGAGGAATTATCATCTAAATTCTCTGACCTTGAAATAAAAATTAATGAAGGTGATCAATGGCTGAGAGCTAATAATATTGAAATCAAAGGCGTTCCGTTGAAATCTAATAAAAACCTTTTTGATGTTCTCGGAAAAATAGGATCCCTGATTGACTACAAGACTACTAAATCACAGATAAACTATATAACGACAGTACCATCAAAGAATCCGTCAACACCTAAGCCAATAATCGTATCTTTCTTATCGCGCTATGTTAAAGAAGATTTTATTGCGGCCAGCAAACTTAGAAAAGAGCTATTCTTCAAAGTTCTCTTGGATTCGGGAATTCCTAGTCTAGAATATTTATCAACGATCACCTTACGGCTCACAACAAGCACCTGTTGTCACGAGCTAAAGATATAGTCAAAAGTAGCAATTACGACTATGTGGGTTAAGCACTGCAAAATTATGACACGAAGAAACTCCACTTCTAAGCCGTTTCGGATCCGCAGTGAGGCCGATTTTTCCAAATTCTAAAGAAGTTAATCATTCTTTAAGTACTTTTTTTTTCTCTCAACCCTTTTTGCAGTGTCTTTTGTTGTTTGCCAGTGTTTATATATGTGAAAATTGTACCTTTTTTGTTAATTTTAAGATAAACCATCAATTATTTTTTGTGGAATATGTATTTGATAGCCGAATATTGAGTACCACTGTCTATGTTTTTGTAAACAATTCGAATTTGCAAGTAAGTAGAAAAGCGTACTGCGGGGATATGTTTTGTTGGGGGGAATATCTTAGTCTTGTTGACGTATTTGTTTGGGAGATTGTGCTTGGTTACCATTACACTACCCGCTGTTTTATGTTGCTGTATGTTGTCAACTTAATTATTTTTTCTACTTCGCTTCGCGTACCCGATTTTATTACCGTGAATTTATTTAGTGCTATCAAACCTGCTTATGTCATTGCTTTCCTTTGTGATGTTTTCTTTGTTGTTAACTTGAACCAGTCTTCGGCGTATTTATTTATATACTATAAACTATCTCTGATAAAAAGATGTTGTTTTAAAAACAATGGGTGATATTAGTATTTTTTATCAGAATGTTAGAGGCTTGCGCACGAAGACCGACGAGTTCTCAAGGAACTTGTTGCTCAATAGTTACGATATTGTTTTGCTTACTGAAACATGGTTGACTGACAGTTTATATGATGGTGAGCTTTTTGATGGTAGGTACTTGGTCTGGAGGCGTGACAGGAACCTCAATAGAACTTCTCAAACTAGGTGGAGTTCTGATAGCTGTTACTAAAGGGTTGTCGGCCGAAGCCACGCCCCAATGGCACTCTAGCGCTGAGGACTTATGGGTAACGATAAAACAACCAAATTCAAGTTTGAGATTGCATATTTGTTGCGTCTATCTCTGTAATGAAAACCGAGGCAAATACTTTTCAAGACCAACTGTATAACTTTCTCAGTAAATTATCGGGTGCCATGATGGAGCGTCCATCTGATTATTTTTTAATAGTAGGAGACTTCAACATGAGTGATATCGAATGAATTGAGTCTCAAACTGGTCTGGTCCCTAAATTTTCCCCTAACCCAATGTATTTTCATTTCGTTGACACACTGGCGTAATTTATTGCACATGTGTAATTTATTGCAGCATAATGCTATTCGCAATAGCCATGACCGGATTCTTGACCTAGTCTTTTGTAATTCGGATAATATAGTTACCGACGTTTCACACTGTTCAAATTCGTTGGTTCCGGAAGATCCATACCACGAGTCTCTTTTGACTCGTCTTACTATACCATCTCCAAAACTTTAATCCTTAAGTCCTCAATTCCGTCTTGGTATTCTTAACCATAAAGGCGATTACAACAAAATAAATACCGGCATCAAAAATCACCCCTGGTTGAGTGCTTTCTGTGCAATTAATGTCGAAGAGGCTTGTGCATACTTCTATAGTATAATTTTTGATTTAATTAACAAGTATATTCCACTCAAAGCTAAACGATATACTTTTTACCCACTTTGGTATACATCGGCACTCATTAAAATAATTAAAGAGAAATATAAATACTTTAAAAAATTTAAAACTTATGGTAACCTAAGCGATAAACATTCCTTTAAACTTTTGCGGTCTAGGGCAAAAGTTGTTGAGCGCAAATGCTACGAAGGCTACATATCAAGGATTGAAAGTTCTATTGCAACGAATCCAAAAACCTTTTGTAAATATATTAAGGACAAAAAATCTACCCACGGTTTCCCTTCAATGATGAGTTACGGTAATGTGGAAATCGACTCGGGACAAGGTATAGTTGAACTTTTCTCAAATTACTTCTTTAACAGTTTTTCGTCAACTCCTATAGGCAATCAATCTCTTTAGATGGTTTATCTCTTATGTAGACAAAAGAACACAAACTGTTGTTTTGAATGGTTATGTATCTTCTCCGTGTATTATTCCTTCTGGAGTTCCCCAAGGATCAATATTGGGTCTTTTATTATTTATTATTTTTATCAATGACATTGAGTCTTGCTTCTTAAATTCACACCATCTTCTATTTGCTGATGATTTGAAAATTTTCCGTGTTGTTAACGATCCTATCCATCAGTCACATCTTCAATCGGATTTGTCAACGCTAGAGGATTATTGCACTTTGAATAAGTTAAATTTGAATGTGTCAAAATGATTTTTTACCTCTTATACAAGAAAAACTAATAAGTATACATCATCTTATTCTTTGTTGTCAACTAACTTACAAAGAACGAATTCTATGCGAGATTTGGGAGTTATTCATGACTTTAAACTTTTATTCAGTGAGCATATTGATTCCATAGTCACTAAAGCTTATAAGGCTTTGGGATTCATCATTCGCATGTCCAAACCTTTCCATCATATGAAATCAATAAAAATCCTATATTGCTCATACGTTCGGACCCACCTAGAGTATGCGTCACAGGTATGGAACCCACGTTACCAAGATTAT
Organism: Vanessa tameamea; assembly: GCF_037043105.1. NCBI lineage: Eukaryota > Metazoa > Arthropoda > Insecta > Lepidoptera > Nymphalidae > Vanessa > Vanessa tameamea. The sequence goes on along the minus strand of NC_087319.1, from coordinate 8,670,453 downwards.
GTAAATAGACTGGACACGATTCAGAAAAAAATTGTGAATTTTATTGGATATAAATTTCACCTACCTATTGAAACATATGAACGAACGTGTAAACGGATTCATCTGCTTCCACTAAATGTCCGTCGAAGGGCCGCTGATATTACCTTCCTTGTAAATATATTAAATAGCAGCATAGACTGCACAGATCTTTTGGGCAAGCTTAATTTGGTAACACCTAAAACCATAAATCTACGTCGTCAGCCCCTACTGCATGTCCTAACGGCTAAGATATATTATAGGCAGAATTTTTTTCTGATAAGAGCGTCTGCTAGTCTTAATGAGCTTGTCGAAGTTTGTGAAGATTTTGATGTTTTCTGCAGAAATCTTAATAATGTTATGCGATACATGACAGAAATGTTTGCAAAGACATAGTAATTTTTAACTTTTTAACTTGTGGCCTCACTGGCTTTTTAATTACAGACACTTACTTTTATATGTAATGTTGTTTTTTTTTTCATACATTTTCCTATTCTCAGTCTCTTTCATGTTATATGTGAGAACTGTTATTGGCCTAATAGTTATTAAGTATTTGTTATTTTTGTTTATCAACGGCTGTATGTTCTCTAATTAAATAAATAAATAACAATAATTTGGATAACGTAATAATACGTTGTACGACACTTACTTAGATATAAATTAAGCAGCCAACAGCGAACATAATACAAACAGGTGCGGAAAAAAAACAGACAATCATTTACTTTACTTTGGATAAATGTACATTCGTGTTAATTTGAAACACCGCGCTAGATTTTGTTTTCGCAGCATAATAGAACAATATTGATCTCTTATCAAATATTATTCTGAGATATTAATTTTTCTTAACAAAGTTTTATGAGAATCCGTTAATTTGACATTACAATTTTTTTTAAATCTTTAAGCCCGAATAGTAGTTGTTTTAGGTTAAGGCAACTTAAAGTAATACAACTTAACGTCCTTATTAATTTTAGCAACAATTTTGCAAGTATTTCTTCAATAACTTTCAAGAGATTCTCATTTTCATGGAACGAGTTGCTCATTGGCTTATGCTTGAAAAGGTCAGTGTAATTACTGAAACTAAATTATGATAGTGGTCAATCGATACTAATTTCATCATATTTATTGTCCACCAAATTACCCTACAATGGACTAACATTGTCGACTATGACGATGTGCACTAGCGAACGTAATTACCATGACGTGTTAATGTACGTGATTTGTTAGAAATATAAATATATGCCTATTTAAAACTTTAAAATCACACTTACGTGATCCTATTTGCTATAATGCATTGCGGATATAAATTCCTTTGTAAATCTTATTGATTCATTCATGTCACATGTAGTGGGAAAGTAATCTTGGTCCTTAGACCAAAGGTGTTCAAACTTTTTTGCGTGAGGGATTGTTGTCTTCAAAGATAAGGCACAGGTAAGTTATTATATCATACAGGAATTAATTAGAATAAGAATCAAATTTTTAACTAGGGTGGTAGTGCTGCGAACCCAATCCGCTGTTCATTGTTTGAAAACCCCTGACCTAGAGTGTTCGCTAAGCAAGTTTTATACGTCTAAGGTACTACGTGATTCAATATTTTTAAACGTAAATGTCTTATTAACATAGATCAAGCTAATATTTATAGAACTGACTTAACTTGACCTAGTATCATACAATTTAGTGTTGCAATAGTTTCGTAAGAATTGTTAGGGAAAAACCTATTTCGATATAAAGAAGTATTGTATAAAACTGAACAAAATGAAAAATTAAAGTAATTCTCATTATCTAGAAAATGTATACAACAAAGTCGCTGTCTGTGTCTGTCTTTATCAACGTGAATATCTTCGAAACGCTTATTCTAAGAGCGACAAACGAGAAAGATAATTTTATATCATTTGTTCAAAATGACTATGACGGTGTTTTATCCAAAAAACTATATCAGTACCAAAATATAAGTATGAATTAAAATTGTGTACTACCTACTTTTTTTAAAGCTAGAATATTTATTATTTATATCAATTTTGTGTCACTGTGTATTTAACTATTTTAACTAGGCGTATTTCTTACAAATGATACGTATAAAAAGTAATAAGCGATTGCTTTTTTTCCGCTGTTTTATTTTGTTTGTAATTAAGTTCAAAAATAATAGAACAATCCTTTCATGTCAATAGATTATATAACCTTTTCGAACTATAGATAAAAGTTCTGGTACACAAGTTAATCCATCTATGAGATTTTATTACATTTAGCCTATTAATGTTAACACTATTGTGTTATAATTGTCACTAGTTAAATTGATATATTGTCAATTTTAAACTAATTTCGATATTTTACGAATAAGTTTTTAAGTAATATTCAGCTGTCCGTCTTCCTACATTGCAAAAGTTTATTATATATATATTTTCTCAGATTTATAGTATACCCTAATGTATACTGAATGCGAAAGTAACTCTTTCTTCTACCTGTCTGTCTGTTGTTCTTTCACGCCTAAAACATTGAACCCAATTTGACGAAATTTGGTATGACGGAAACTTCAAATTTGGGTAGGATGAAATAACATTTATTTATACCAAGCACCTGACGGCCAATCCCTAAAATGCGTGCGAAGCCGCGGGCGACAACTAGTAAAAAATAAATTAATACAATACGTTACTTGCTAGGATCAATTTCAATTTTATTGTAGTCAGAATTATTAGACTTTAATTTAGTTAAAACATCATTGCAACTGGCTTTATAATTCGGTTAAAACTTTGGTCAGATTTACTTGGCTTCAATGTTATGCTAATAAAGTATGTGCACGGAATCTTTAGTATGAGGAGAGAGTGAGTATATTATGTAAACGGTATTAAGTGTCGGACTAAAGTGGTTCTCATTAAATATAGCTAGCGTATTTCTGTAAGAAATTAAAATATTCTAAGACAACTGTGTTAATATGTAAGTATATTACTTTTAGTAATTAGAAGTATTTAAGGATATGATTTTAATTAAAAAATATATATGCGATATTCAATTATAAATGAGTTTATTTGTTAATTATATATAAAATTATATAAGGTATTTCTAATAAATCGAAATTATAATTATATTTCATAATTTGGACAATATATTAAATTATAAATTACATATATGTAAATACATTTTATTTTAAATGTCATTATTATGATAATGACGATGTCCTCCTGACCGAATTTGGCAATGGCACGACGGCTGAATTCAAAGACTTGGCAATTAAGCAGGACCTACTATACATAGTGCACAGGTTTGTGCGCAATAATCCGATGGGACAGTAAATCCGACCGGTAAGAGTTTAGACGTAAGATCGGCTTTACGTTTTTCACTAGACCACTAGTCTTATATAATTATAAAAATACTCGCTAAGTCTGCGTGACCGATATTTCTCGAAATGTAGAGCTGGCGTTGGCACTTAAACTGTTTTTAACTCGGACTACGCCACATTGCCTAAAGGTAGCTCCGTGAGGGAATGTAGACTAATTAATTATTTTATCTTACATTTTTATATTATAGTAAGGCGAACGGACTAATGGGCCGTCTTATGAGTAGTTATTATCACCCAGAGATTCTGGCGATGTAAGAAATTTTAATTATTCCTTACATAACCAATGTGCCACCAACCCGGGGAGCTAAGGCTCTCTAGCTCAGGGCTTTCTGTAAGTCAGTGTAACTACAGAGTTAACTACCACCTAAAAACATCATTATTATAATATTTTTTATAATGTTAGTTGGCAAAAATCTTAAAGGCACGTTTTGATATTAGTTTACTATTTTTATCCCCAATTGCTGCTACTATTATAAAGGTAATTTGTATCCCAAAAACCGCTTATAAATGTGTGTGTTTATTTTATATAAAATAGCTATGTAGACTGGCAAATAAGAAATCCAATGGTTAGTGGCCACCATCGCTTAAAATCGTTGGCGCTTTTAAAAATATTTACAATTTGTTACATCGCTAATGCGCCGCTAACCTTGAGAACTAAGATTGTATGTTCCTTGTGCCTGAAGTTACACTGACTCATTGACTCTTCCAACCGGAACACAACAATAAGTATTGCTTTTTAGCGGTAGAAAGTGTGATGAGTGGGTGGTACCTATTTAGATGAACACAAAGCCTTACAATTTTTTTTTATAAATGTAATAAACACATATTTAATTTAAAACTTAAGTATCAGGCACTCCAAGTAAAAGATAAAGTAATGTTCGGTTCATTGATAAAATACGATATATTTATGTTTACATAAAACTTAAAAGTTATCTAGTTGCACCGGGTTAACTCCTATGCATTTTATAAATTATGAATCACTCTTTGTTAAATTTGCAGGACACTATAAGAACGAAGTATAGTAGTATATATGTCTATAAGTATATAATGACATAGTCGGGTTTTTCTACGGTGATTCGAGACACGCATATCATAAGTTTACACACGTTGTTTCGAGGCATTTTCAAACGCTAGTTACGAGTGGTTAGATATCTGATTATCGAGTAAAGTCAATTATATTTTTTTTTTTTTGTAAGTGTAACGTGATGAAAGAATATCTATTTTGTGTATTCGGTAAGTTCAATTTTTATTATTAATTAAGTATAATTTGAGGAAAGGGTTGTTAAAAAAATATTTTTATTTGTGTAGATACGTTTTTTTTACATTTATTATAATGGCAATGTTTGGGGTACAGTATATTATAAAAAAGAAATTGGATACTTAAGAAGGAATTTTCAAATTATAATTCTCTGTACTCGTAGGTTAACATTTTTAAGTGTGACGATATATTTTATTTTTATTTTTATAATATACTCAAGTAAAAAAATAATAATTTATGTCACCATACTTTTATTCCACCGTTTCGGAAAGAAATCGGAAAGAACTCGGAAGAACCGGTGAAAGCAACTCAGTGGGAATTACGATATACCCAAGATTTTGATCGAACGTTTAGTCTAAAACCCGTTTTCAAATCAGAATCAACAGGCGACTCTTTTTTTTTTTTAAATTAAATTAAATTCTAATATTGCAATTATTTTCAATGTGCATCATCATTTTAATATACAGTATCTATTTACAGTTTCTTTAGGTTTAGGTAACCAAAAAGTTTTTTGTCGAGAATCTTATTTGACGAAAAACAACGACGCGGCCGGCTTGTATAAAAACGATTATAATCCAGAGACTAGTTATGTAGAAGGCTCATGGGATCCTATACTTCGTAATAGAAGACATTCTGATGACGAGGAGCAAAACTATGAAGATAAGTTGTTTTTCCCGGACGATGACTATGACGATGCCCCCCACAATAAGTAAGATTATTTTGTTTAGTATAATATGTTACGACAGCTAGTAAAAAGTAATATGTGAGTTTGTGTATTTTTCTGGAATCTTACATATTTCCGGAAAACCCTCCTAACCCGATTAATATAAAAAAATTACATTATGTTAAGTAACATTTTATATACATATATAGGCTTTACAATGAAAAAAGATCAGCCACCCCACAATATCATGTCAATATATAAAATCTTATAACATTAAGAAAGTTCCCGAAGAAGTCGAATTCACTTGCATTTACGTGGAAGCAATTGCCGCGAACAACGTGTTTTTCCTGGAGTTATTTACCAAATGCCTTAAAATGTCATGTGAAAGGAGGCAACGCTATTAATCTTGCAAGAACCGGGCAAATAGAACTACTCCATGACCAAATCGTATTGACTGATTCAGTTACTGCCAGTGATGGGCAAAATACAAGAGATAATGTTAGTAAAAAATTCATGCAATTGAACTGACCTATTATAACATGTTAAAAGAAAATATAATAAATATATATATATATGTAAATATGTAAATATGTTAATTGTGTCCTTGGATATAGCGGATGGTTTCAACTGCACAGTATGACCTGTTATAAAATGCATCATAGCTTACAATCTCTGGAACAAATAATGGTAAAAATAAAATACGCAGGCGTTTAGTGCTCAGTGTACCAGGCGGAGATGTATTCTTATCACCACGTGCAAGTAATTGTGACTCAAAAAAGTGCGGTTCAGATATTAGCTGATTCAATAAATACAAATAAGATCACAGTAGACATTTGAGTGAACTAACTAACTGTAAGACTAATAACCACTGATTTTATTGGGTCAAGGAACGAGGAAACGACGTACCCACGAGCTCACCAAAGCAGCGTCAATAGACAGGGAGATCGCAGCTGGTTATAGCAAATGCCTTTTCGCTTTTATAAACTGATAAAGATAAATGAAACCGTATAAGACCATAACATTGAAACAACGTCAACACTAACCAAGTGTTGGTGCTTGAATCTATTAGGTTATGTAAAGGTGTGAATTGATAACGCATTTACTCAAGGAATGCCCGAATTATGTCTTATTTCTTAGACAGCCATATATATTATAAAACTCATTTATTTGCAAAATAGTAAACATTTTCATGTAAGCGTCAATAGAAATAATGTGGACATAGTCTCCGATCTCCGTGTGGACTAATAACACAAGTTATTGTATGGCTATCTACTTCAACTTTGTTATTATTGAAATCTGTAAAGGCATCTGGCATTGTAATCCAATAAAATCCAATGCCAGATTTTTTTACATCATTATTTTCACTCATTTTTTTAACAGTTTACCTAATCCACAAAATATTGAAACATGTATGAATTCATGTCAATATGTGGACACTAACTACGATCCCGTCTGCGGCACAGACTACGTCACGTACATCAATTTGAACCAATTAGAATGCGCCATGAATTGTGGAGTAGGTAAGTTGAAAACATTATTCACTTAATAATTGGCAGTATTTTTTAATTCATATAAATATTTTAAATGCAAAGTCACTCTGTCTGTTACGCTATCAAGGTTAAGCCACGTAACCGTAACCAGTTTGATGAAAGATGAAATTTGGAAAAAGTTTAATCCTCGAGAAAGGACATAGACATTTTATTAATTCACACCTCGAGGGGGTTAAATTGCGTATAATGTAATATAATTTGTGCAGTATGAATTTTATTAAATTTTAAATTTTGCTGTGGTTTCAGTGAGTATGAGTATGTTATAAAAACAATACTAAAAAATAAATATCGATCTATATATATCTACATAATATATTTTACTATTATGTGTTGTCCGAAGGAAGCGCTTATCTAATATGTATATTTATATTAGAGTTTATTCAAGGCACTAATATGAAGAATTATCTGTCAGATTTGAATAAATATGTTTGCAATAGATAGCCTTTATAACATCATGCTATTAACTTAAGGGTTCCTTAAGGTTAACCATAACAGTCAACTGATTTTGCAAAACAGTATATTTTATGTTTTATGAAGTCGACATTATAGATAAAATGTATCCGAGTTAAACAACAAAAAAGTTAGATAATTGTAAATAAATCAATTAAGCAAAATGTTATTGGTAAGCAAACTTATATTTAACTAGCTTTACACGTGAATGATATTTATACGCTTGCAATTATGTGTGTTTGTTTTTATATCTCATATTTGTATTTTATATTCCACCCTCTCAGTGCACTTTTATTTCATACTAGGTAGCCATTGTTTTTCCACTGGATCAAGCTTTCTCAGTATTCATTTATAATTTACTTGGTGGTAGGGCTTTATGCAAGCCCGTCTAGATAGGTACCATCCACTCATCAGATATTCCACGACTAAAGAGCAACACTTAGTGTTATTGAGTTCCACTTTGAAAGGTGAGTGAGCCAGTGTAACTACAAGCTTCTAACGGTTGGTGGCGCGTTGGCAATGTACGGAGAGATTAATATTTCATACAATGTCAATTTCTATGGGTTGTGGTGGACACTAGGCGACCTATTTGAACGTCTAACCTATATTATAAAAAAATACGTTTGTTTTGCTTAGACATAAAACGTAACATAGACAAATGTTTAAAAGTTACACTCCTGTACAATGTTATTTCAACAAATGTTTAAAAGTTACACTCCTGTACAATGTTATTTCACCTCACTGTGTTAGTATGGATGAAAGTTATATAATATATTACAGTAAAATAATAATAATAATATTATTTTGTTATTTTTAGACGTACGTATTCGAAAATTGTCACCATGTCTCGGGTGGTCAGAAACTACCACAACACCGACGACAGTAACTCAAAAAGAGATGTTAAAATCTTGTTTGTTATTATGTCCTTCGACACAAGAATACAATCCTGTATGTGGTACCAATAATATTACATATTATAATTACGGAAAGCTGTTCTGTGCCCAAGTATGTGGTGTAGGTAAGTAAGTTACTTTTTATTTAAGCTACACATAATATTTTAGGTACAAATTTGTCTGCGTAAAAGGTACTGACTGAGATATTGTTATTAAAGCCACAAGGAATATATATTCTTATATTATAGTTGGTTGTGCGTTAACATTGTAGGGTGTAGTATATAATCAGTGAATTAAATATCTTAAAACTACTATCACAAACACTATCTAGGGGTTCATTCTTATGTGTATACATATACTCGTATATATATGTGGTCGTTAGTTCGTTTCGATTGCAACGCAAATGTGTATGCTAAATATAGCTTCCGATACTTTATGCGAACTATTTACCTCCTATTTAAATTAATATTTATTATAGATGGATTATAAAGTAAATGATCACGTTTTCTGTTATTATTGAGAAAACCATCTTGACGCTACTAAAACCACATTTTATGTAATTTAGATCCTATTAAAGTATATTTTAAAATTTCCGCAAACATATTTATGATTTTCATTGTATTATATATAAATATATATATAATTATATATGTATGTACATATACTTATTAACTATTCAATTCCAGAATAGAAAAATCTGAATAATATTTAAAATGTGTAATGATATTTATAAATCTGAATATAGTAATATTGTGTTTCAGATGTCCAATTAAATCGTCGTTCTCCGTGTCCAAAGCTACCTAAGTCCACAACAGACTCATTTGTTGCCTCGAGATCTCTAATACCTTACGAGCTAACTAAAGAATTCCTCTTATGCTTACAAATTTGCCCAACGACACCGGAATACGATCCAGTTTGTGGTTCCAACCAAAAGACCTATTATAATATAGCTAAATTACAGTGTGCTAGGAATTGCGGAATCGGTAAGTCTATCCCGTTAAATTCAGATATATATTTTTTACCACTATACATATAAGATATCCTCTTCTTACTATAGAGAGAGAGTTCATACGAGTTGATTTTTGTAGAACACTGTGTAACCAAAAACGATTTAAACGAAAACGTCTTAAAAAATCCATCAATATGAAGCAAGAAAAAATGGTTTAATAAAAGTATGCCACCTATCAACTGTTGTAATTCAATCAATTCTAATTGAACTCTCAGAATTTATAAAACGATTTTGAATGCACACGGCGTTATGCACACATAATATATATTAGCATTGACATTAAAAATATGTTCGTAACTTTTCAGATGTGACCATTTTGAAACGATCACACTGTTCCACTCAAATTTCAACAAGCTTAAATAAAGATGACGAAACAGACTTAAAGAAAACAATGATGAATGAATCGCATGAAACAGATCAGGATTTTACCGTCCCACAAGATGTATTAGACAGAATATTCAGTACCAACGAAGGAGATGGTGACATCGTCTTCATAAGAAGTTAAAAAATATGAATGTTTTTTTTTTATTTTAATTTTAATAATTATTACGTTGCTTTATTTAAATAATAAAAAATATTGTGGCAACTAAAATACTACGGCTACTACTACTAGACGGTTATATAAACAAATGCACTTCGAAATCTTTTTATATATTCTGTGAATATGATTCAACCGTATCGTATAAAATATTATTAACTAGTTATTATAATAATTGAACATGTCATTATATTTAGATATTTAGGGAGACATTGCATAAAATCATTATTTGGAAACAATTACTAAAATGTATTTTTTAATTTATTTCCTATAAGTAATTAGGATCTTTAAAATGATATAAAACGTGTTGTTAAATGATTATAAATAATTATTATCGACGATCCGTTGCTTGAAAGTGTATTGTGTTAAACATAATATTAAAAAACATTTAAAAAATGTTTAATTTTGTTATTATAGTGCCATTTATTTTAACAATAGTAAACGCTAACCAGAACATGAAGCAGTTTCGTACGTATTTATTATTTACTGATTAAGTGACCATCTGATCTCGTGTAGACAATAGCAATACTAGTGTAACAATAAATAATAAAAGTGTGTGTAATATACATATACATATGTGTTTGTTGCGATAAAATTGATCATATCACAACTTCTGACGGGCTTACTTATTTTAATTACAATAATAGCTGTTTTACAGAAACCAATATTTAAATCTTGGGTCTATATATATATTTTTTTTTTAACAGAAGGTTTCGAAATACCATGCTTAGGCACTTCATCTGAATGTTTAAAGCAAACACTTCAAGTAATTTTACCCGAATTTATACATGGAATTCCTGAATTAAATATCACGTCGTTAGATCCTTTTGAAGTAGACAGCTTAGTTTTAAAACTCTCTGGAGACATTGTGATCGAGTTCAAGGAAGCCTACACAAAAGGTCTTCAGAAATGCATAGTCGATTATGTAAGGTAAGTGAAAAGTAATATGTTTTATTTTTTTAATAATCGTTTAATTCAATATAGTATTATAAATATTTAAGAAAATAGAAATGGATTAGTGAAAGCAAAATGACTGTTAGTTAATTATACGTGAAACAGTGATGCTGCCTGGTAATAATAACTTGCAGGCGCATCAATAATATTTATATATAGAAAAATATCCGGTTGATATAAATACATCAAAGTCATGCATCATATGAATGAAAATAAAGCGGATGTTTGAAATTTTAATTTTTCTATACTAATATTATAAAGAGGAAAACTTTGTTTGTTTGTAATGAATAGGCTCAAAAACTACTGGACCGATTTAAAAAAATCTTTTACCATTCGAAAGCTACATTATCCACAAGTAACATAGGCTAAATTTTATTTTGGAAAAATAGGATTCCGTAAGATATTTTGGTTTTTCGGACACAAGGTGTAAAAAATCAACCAAAAAAGTTACTTATTTTGCGTACTCTGCCTAAACTTTAAAAGATAGAACCATAAAATGTTCAAATTAATAGTAGATCTTATAAATATCTACAAAAAAGTCCAGGACACACTATACCTATCTATGTCGAGTGAGGCACAACAACCATTTTTTTATTTAAAAATCTTGATTTTTTTCGACTACAATTAAACGCATTTATTTTACTCATGCTATTAATCCTCATCAAAATAATTTCTCTCAGGAATGAAACAGTCAACGAAATAAACAATTTAATTATGCCAAAAAGTACCGGGTGAAGTTAAGTGCTAAAAATCCATAGACACCGTCACTAACATCGAGGACGCAGTGCACTACCTCCAGGAATTTTTAAATTCTCTGAACCCCGCTGGGCTACCACCTCATGAACTGTCGTTAAAAGTTGGCACGCCGATAATGCTTCTCAGAAATTTAAGCCCCCCCAACATGTGTAATGGCACGAGACTTCTTATAAAGGAGCTAAAAGATAATTTAATAGTAGCGAAGATTATTATCTCCGGCCCTGCAGCTGGTGAATTAGCTCAGAATACATATAGATTTGCCTATACCCTTCAAGAGGCTCCAATTTCCAGTAAAAATTTCTTTCGCACTAACGATAAATATCCCAGGGCCAAACCATCAAATTAGTAGGAATTGATTTACGAAAGTAATGTTTTACGCATTGGCAACTTTACGTTGCCCTATCACGGGTTCTCGACCATCAGTATATTTTGTTACCTAAAAATAATTTAACGTCAAATGTTGTTTATAGAGAAGCTCTACAATAATTACCATAGCTATCTATCTTAAAACAACGGGTGGCACTCCGGGACTGCTGGCAGAAGTGAAAACTTAGTATTAATTACATTTAAATATTTTCATCATTAACAACTTTAACATCCACATAAAGACAATCTGTGCAGCCTGCGGATAATGACTGCGTCGTCGATGTTAGTGTTGGTGTCTGTGAATTGACCTGGGAATCATTTTGCTGACCGTGTCTTTCCTGGGTAGGCTTTTTGCAGCGGTAACCGATATCCACGCGGGCGGAGCCGCGGGCGACCGCTATTAACCATATAAAAATATATTCAATGTACACCTACAGATTTGGTCGATTTACTTCTTAATTATATGTATAGAAAAAAAATGTCGGTAAATAAGTTTACAAATCAAAAATCAAGTCGTAATATAACTATTTACATCACATCCATGATCTGTATAGTTTTATAAAGTTTTCATAATTTTCGCAAAGGTTAAAAAAATCATCTTCTTACATCTATTTATTTTAAAAAAAATTGTATCTTTAAGGGTTATGTTGATTTCCGTTTGAGATACGCAATCCTGTCACAAATCCGAAATCTACGCGCACGAAGTCGCGGGCAGAAGCTGGTTTTAAATAAATTCAATGGTTTTTCGTTTCGGCTTACTCGTTTAGTGTTTAGCAAAATCTTTTTACAGACAAATAGAAGAAGAAAAATTCGATGTTCAATTTGAATGCAACCTGATAAGTAGAGGAAAATACCGTTCTTCAGGGAGTCTCTTCACATTCCCTATTAATGGAGAAGGGGAGTCCACAATCAAAACTAGTGAGTAACATAAGGTCTTTTTTTAAACTTCACTATAGTGAATGTATCTTGTTTAACCGATTGATAGTTATCTAATATTACTAAAACTAGTTATAAAAAGTGGGGAGTAAATCTTCAAAAGGTATTATGTCATATGCCTGTATAACAAAAACAATCCTTAAATAAAGGGTGAAATTTTCAAATTAAAATATTTAAATGTAAAGAGGAAAACTTAAGTTTTTTTACTTAACATTTATACTCCGAAAAACGATGATTATATTTTAGATAGAAAGTGAACTACTCACAGAAAATGTATATATTTGTAAAAACAGAACAGAAGGTGCTTTTAGTTCGACAAAGGGATTTGTCGAATATTCAATAGAAAATTGAATCAATAAATATAAAATTGTCCAAATTTTTTTGTAAATGATCTTGACCTGATCTACCCTGCGCATACAGAATTGCAAACGAATTCCATATCGTTTAATTCGTCGTGTCGTGTCATTAACGTATTACAGTATTTTAGGAAGTTTGAAGATACGCTCCGTCTTACACTTGTTATCTGTGACAAAAGCAGATGGTAAAAACTACGTGCAAATGAAAAACATAAAAACGACATACACTTTTGGAGGTCGCGTTTTTTACAACATGACAAACCTTATCAAAGGAAACCCTGAAATGAGTAAGTATCAGAATTATTACGTGTACTTCTTGCTCTTTTGCTATGGAAAGGACAGCGCATTTTTTCTATGAATCTGTTTATTTATAATCCTATACGTTCTTGATTTTCAGGTAGAACAATTTTGGATTTCATGAATCAAAATTGGCAAATAGTAGCAGAAGAGTTTGGCAGCCCAATAATCGAATATTGTATCAATTCTATAATGAATAACCTAACAAAGTTATTCAATGCGGTTCCACTATGTAACCTTCTTGTAACGTGAGCCTTAAATATAGTATTAACCATGTTGAAATATAAATAAAATATTGTCAGCTGTTATTGTTATTGTTTTTCTTCATAAATATTTGTTTTTATCTTAGTTCAAAATAAAGGCGCTCTTGTCGACAAACTTAGGCTACAATTACAATTAGTATTGTTTCATTTGGTATTTTGCAAGGATCCCATTAGGTTTCACTATGTTTTTCATTTAACAATGTATTATTAACACTTATTATTTAATATTTTTATTTCTATTTTATACTAAAACTGGCTGTCGCAAGCGGCTTTGCTCGCGTGTAAATTGTATATAAATAATTTAACAAACACCACATATGTGGTTTAACTTTCGTGGGCTAGATCTACTAGACTGCTCGTAAAGCTCACTCTCGAAGAGGCTATTTAGAACTTTCCATGCGAAAAACAGTCTTCTATCAGGTCTACTCCGGTCATTTTAAAGATTTGACCTTGTGCTTCATTAATTGTCATGGAGAAACAGACTATAAGCGCGAACTGTACTCTTTTGAGCTTAAAAATATGTGTGTGTGTCTTATGTTTAATTCATATTTTCAATAATTACATTGTGTAATATGGTAATGCATGGCGAGACTACCTGTAAGTATTAGAACTTTTGCCTTGATAATTTTGAAATGTAATTTTTATTTTGGATGTGATATTGTATCTTCTGTTGGTTGTCCTAATGAAAATAAAATAAAATAAAATAAAAAGGTATTTTGAAGGTATTAAAGATATTCGTGGAATATACACAGTTTTGTAATATACACAAGCTTTTGTGTCTTATATTTTGTATCAGCTGTGTTATGTAATATATATTAATCTAATTATATTATTAGTATTGCGATTAAACACTAAATAAGGTACTACTGATAAATAAAACCACAGTTTAATTTCACATTATTTAATAAACACATGAACATTTTATGACATATTTTTAGGCTCGTCACGATAATTCTGAATCTAAAGTGGGTGAAACTACGGCTATTAATATAATAATATTAAATGTATATATTCTAAAACCTTCTCCAGAACGTGAAACGGGTCTTCTGGTGTAGATTTCATTTTATATTGTGAAAATATAACTTAAATATCCAAAACAATTATGGTTGGAAATTTTACATAATATAAAATGTGTTTTTGATACCAGTGTCAACGTAATAATAAAATGTCGTGTAATTTATAAATGAGTGTTTTTTAGTAAAAACGATACAGTCATGTATGTACAGTATGGTTTTATTAAAAAATAATATACAAATAACTACAGAAAGTGCGATACTTGAATGATTACTATAAGGTACGTCGTTGATACACTAACAAACTTAAGAATTAACTGAATATTTATAGGGAACATGTCGTAAGCAGATGTCTTCATTGGCCACAATTCGACTATTTCCATAAAAGCTTTAGCTTGAATTCTCATTGCTTTCGGCAAGTCATAGTCCATTACTAACTCGTTGACCAATATTTTAGTAGCATTACGTTCCGAACTCATCATATCACAAGCGTAGGTCATTAGGCCCATTGTAATAAATTCGATTATACATTGTAATGGTAATGCTATAAATGAATGTAACATTTTCAAAGTACGGTAGTAATATATTGAACTCCAAAGAGTAATTATAATATAAGAGAACGTGAACACGACGATCATTGAATTCTGAAATTCGAAAATTTCATTGATTAAGTTATTCCCTTCGCCGATGATTTTATACGCTTCAGCTAGGCGAATTATCTTCTTATTTTTCGTTGCTCGCCCTTTGTTATGATAATAAATGTCTTTATTTATATTATAAATAACTACTTTTGTATTATTTTCATTTTGTAAGTTTATACAATCGGTTAAATATTTATTAAGAATTTTTAATCTTATAGTCAGTATTTTTAATAATATGTAAAAAGAAAACAATAGGAGATGACGGTGAAAATCCATACTGATAATAGATATAATAAAAATAATATTAAAATAACCAAATGATTCTAGTGCGATAGGACTAAGCGATAATACATAAGCAATAATAAATACAAATATCAATACTTTTAAATGATTTTGAAACTTCTTAAAAAACTCTTTTTTTCTCGATAAATTCAATAAGCAATCGATTTTGACAATTGCTTTAATTAGAAGTATGTTTTTATCACTTAAATTTATGAGTATAAAAGTATATATAACATATTGAATTGCAACTATCAACATCGGCAATTCTTCTAGTAGATTCACAACTGTTTCCACATCAAAAACCTCAATTTTTGTCCAATTATATAAGGATAATAAACAATAAACAGTAAAAAAAGTAGACACCACGCAGATTCCATAAATTTTCATCATTTTGTTAATAGGTGCCAGGCGATCCCCTTTTAAGTGAAATCGAAATATTCCATAACAATTTTCCAACTTCAGTAACGGATCAATTGAGCTAAGAAATATAAGTACTTCATCGTTTTTTATTTTCTTGTTATCCATATTTGTTTTTCGTTATATTATGAACTACTGAGCTTGCCTATTATATACATATGTATATCTGCTCCACACTTGGAAAAAATACTTTTGTAATAAGCGGCATTCCATCGCTTACAAAGTTAAATAAAGTTAATTTCCATTACTGTAACGAGTTTGTAGGAGTAGGGCACAAAACAATAGCACTTAAACAAATCAATCAATTTCGATAAGTCATTAAACAAACATTTACATTTGTGTGTCCATTTTCTAATAGCATTTAATTCGTGTTCTTTTATTTTGATCTATTTCATTTAAAAAGTTAACTTTAAATTAGCAACGGTAGGAGAGAAAATGAGTGTTTTAGAAGTCGAAATTGAAATCTTCCCTGTAGTCGAAGATGTTATTTTTGACTCTTCCAGGTCGCAATTAATAATTTTCCAGAACATTTTAATTTTATCTGGTGCATCAAATCTTTTTTGTCTTATGTACAATGACTTGACTGTATGGCATACTCGTTTGAATAGTTTTGAGTAGGCACTAACATAGCTAATGAATGATAAAAGACCTGTTGTATGATCTTTCATTTTTGTGATCTTCACAAGTTTCTAGAATTGACTGTCTTAGAACTAAATATTGCATAAAAATCTTTTTTAATTAATTTAAAGAAATCGTTATATAGCACATTTGAATTTTTATTTCATTTTAAATATGAGAGCTTTGCCATGAACTTCTCCATTGGATACGTATTGATTGGAACACATGTTTATTTTAACTCGTTATTTTTTTTTTTACTTGATAATTAAGCCAATTGTCCACAATGATCAGAACTTACCAATTTATAATACACCTATATTATGGTACAAAGTTGGTAAATATATTGTCATTGTTGATTCCATGATTCTATTTGGCTTTAAAAATAAGTTAATGAGGTTATACAAATATAATAATGATCTAAATTTAATATATGTAGTATAGTTTTGTAATATACTTAATTACGATGTGTTTCCTAATCATAATATTGATGACGATAAACCAACATTTTCTAAGTCCCAACTCACTGTGCTTGCTTGTATATTTACTAGTTTATTATAGTTTATTCTTATATGACACACTCACATTCACTTAACTGCCATTTTCAACCTGATATTTCATCCAGGTCGAAGGACCATAAATAAAACACCACTTGTTCACAAGACAAAGATAGTTTAATAATTTGTATCACTAATCTAATATTAGTATTACCTTTGACAAAGGATAGCGTGATTCAGAAAAAGTAATAAATTGAACCATGATATGTTTTGATACATATAAAAACCAAATAAATGTTTAAAAATTATACAGCCACCGTACTCTATTTTGGACAGCGTTATATTCTATAAAAAACAGTTTTAAAAACACTGAATGCAATAAATAAACTACAATTTTAATAAGAAATATCTTTACTTTACAACAAAAATATGATTCGAATTCTCACTACTGCTACTTGTAATCACTTAAGTTACTAACATTAGATAGTGTAAATTTAACATTTACCTTATTTATGTAATTTTACGCATATTCATATAAAGTGCGAAATTTGTATGATGACTATAAGGAACGTCGTTGAGACACTGACAAACTTAAGAATTAACTTAATATCTATAGGGAACATGTCGTAAGCAAATATCTTCAATGGCCACACTTCGATTAATTCCATGAAAGTTTTAGCTTGAATTCTTATCGCTTTAGGTAAATTATAGTCAACAATTAACTCGTTCACTAATATTTTAGTAGTGTTGCGTTCCGAACTCATTACATCACAAATATAAGACATTAGGCTTATTATAAAAATTTCATAGACGCACTGCACTGTGAATGCTAGCAGTAAATTTAATTGCTTTAAAGTACGATAGAAATATATTGAACTCCATAGTGTGATAATGATATAAACAAACGTAGATACGAGTGACATGAAGTTCTGAAATTCGAAAATATCATTAATCAAGTAATTCGCTTCACCGATAATTTTATAAGCTTCGCCAAGACGAATTGTCTTATTATTTCTATGAGAAGCTCTACTATCGTTTGAAGTATAGTTTAAATTTTCATTTGATATATTAATATCGATGAAAGGAGAAGCATTTTTTTGATTTTTTAATTTAATTAAATCTATTAAATGGTTGTTAAGGATATTCAATCTTACAGTCAGTATTTTGATAAATATATAAAAAGACAATGATTCGAGGTGAAGTGGAAAATCAATTCCAACGGAAATTATTTGATAATAGTTTCTTTCATTAAAGATATCAAAAAAATCTGGAATAAGCGAAAATGTGTAACTAATTAGAAATAAAAATAACAAAATTTGTACATCTTTATGGAAATTCTCGAAAAAATCTTTTTTCATTGATACATTTAATATACGATCGACTTGAGCAAGTTTTTTTATAAGAAGTATGTTTTTATCATGTAACTGTAACGATATAATGATAAATATAAAATACTGCAGTGCCATTATTAACGGGGGAAAATTTTCTAGTGCATCCACAATTGCCACTGTATCAAAATTCTCTATTTTAGAATAAGAATAAAAACACAGAACACAATACGGGATAGTAAAAGCAAACATAATACAGATTCCATAAACTTTCATCATTCTGTTTATTGGTCCCAGGTGGTCGTCAAAGATATGAAATCTGAATATGCCATAGCACCTTTCTAACTTCAATAATGGATCAATGGATTTAAGAAGCATTAGTACTTCATTGTTTTTTGCATTCTTGTTGTCCATATTTGTTTTTATTTGACGAACTCTACTCATCGTTCTTTTGTTTGTTTGGGACTGTTACACAGCTTGCCTGCACATCGTATACAAAGAAAGGTCACCATTAATGTCATTTCGATAATTCAAATTAATTCCATTATTAAAACAAGTTTTTAAGATTATTGGACAAGGGGGAGTGAAATAACACTTAAATAAATTAGTCGATTTTAATATATTATTCAAGAACCCCTTACGATCATGTAACTTGTAATACCATGAAATTTTTGATTATAATGTAGGACCCTAATTGAAAATACGACTAGGTTATTGTAATTGTTTATACTTTTGTAATGTTGTTAATTTTATTTTTATTTAATTTCATATTATTAAGTTATAATATATTCATCTTAATTTTTACAAGCGCTACACACATCTTATTTTTAAGTACATTATCACACAATCTTACTACTTACATATGGATGTTAATAGTTGATATTATTAAAATTTTCAATACTTTTCCTTTAGTAAAATATATGTTTTCAAGGTACAAGTTGAATACTGTAAGTTGTTCAGATACAATTATTAATTAATTTAAGTAATGATTTCCGCTTACCCGCATTCATCGTTTTAATAATTTTCTTGAATTTTATCTCTCCGAATGTTATGTTAAGCTTGCAGTACATTATTTCAACCCATAATTATTTCAAGCTTATCCACGATTAATCAAAGTATTTTACTATTTATTATATAACTATTATATAATATATATATTTATTTATAATATAACTGTACTTCAGAGACTTCAAAAATGTTTCTGCAGAACCCAGATAACTATTTTTTAATTTTAACTCACAATCATTAGTTCAGATCAATTAACTGTAATTACTTAAACTTTGCTAGTGTTTTTGAATGTCTATGTTTTGATTGTGACATTCTAGTCCTGACTGAAAACTGAAATACTTAATCAAAACTTTTGTCCTTGACTCCATCGTCACTAATATAGTTCTATTTTGATAGGTGTCAAGCTTGTAACGAATTAAACAAACTTTTCGTTAACATCACCAGCGAATTGGCATCTAAAATGATTTTTTTTCGTTTTTGCAAACACACAGCCTTCAGTACCACCCCATTTTTAAAAGTGGAGATAAAGTTTCTTTAAATAATTATCGACCAATCGCTGTTTTGCCTGCTTTATCGAAGGTCTGACTGAAGACTGGTCAATTATCGTGTAAAGTACAAATTAATTTCAGCTCTGAAGTTTGGTTTTCGTGAAAATAAAAGTACAGCAGGTGCAGCTCATGGATTGACGAGTTTTGTTATTGACCATCTGAATGACACAAATGACATATACTCAACTTCAATTGTTTCGTGCTCGGACGCAATTAGTTAAAATAAATGATTATTACAGTGATACCTATTTAATATGATGTATCACAAGGCAGTTTATTCGGACCTACTTTATTTATTATTTTTTTAACTGCTTGTGCAATTTGTCTCCTTGTAATGGTATTATCAATTCTTATGGATAATACTGTCATTTATTTTTGCGAAATCCTCGGACGATCTCCAGAAAATAGCATAAAAGAGTTTTAATTCTGTTCATTATTGGCTTCACTCATTTTCTAACACTAAATGTTTCCAAAACTAAACTAATTACTATTCTATCAGCCCAATCTCTCAACCGAAATCTTCTTGAACTCTGATTGCCCACTCTTGTTTTCTTAATCATTGTTGGCAATGCAATTCCATATCCTCAACCGATAATATCAAATATCTTGGCCTGATATAAAAAAATTTTTAAAGCTTGGTTTGATCTTCGCGACATTGCTAATAATTTTATAATACGAAACATATATTTCGCTTTATGTCAGTTTTTAATTTCTTATGTCTATACATAAGAAATTTTTCGTCAGCACAGAATACCCCTTACATAAATAACAGATTAAAGCGCCGTAATGATCTCACTTGTCACGTGCTTTTTCGAAATTTAAATTTATCGAACATTTTTATCTATTTAAATCCTTATTTATACGACAAAATTAATAGAGATATATTTATTTAGAAGATGCAAGATACATAGGAAAAAAATATAACACATTTTCTTCTTTATAATTATTACGAAGAAACTAACTATCTTGTTAGCTTGTGTCTGATGATCTGAAAATTACATTTAAGCACACATACATGAACACACACACAAACACCCGTACATTCATCGGCAGCGCTTTTTTGCATTTTCGCTTATATAAAATTACGTTCTGTTTTTTTCTTGTTGCTTCTTCTTTTAATTTGTTTTTACTACTTTAAATTACACTGCTATGCATGTATTTAATATCACCTTTAATTTTCTTTAATAAAACTATATATTTTTCACTTAACTTTAACATACTGCGGACTGTATACTTGACAACATGTAAGGCTTTAGGCATCATCTATTAATAAAGTAGTTAATTATACGTAACGTATAGAAAGTAATACTGAGTCGTATGACCACCCATGAAAAATGTTCCATAATCAAATGATGAAGATTAAGGAGCATTTGTCATGGTTGGTCTATGGTGGTATTTTTTGTTGTCGTTCACTCCTTTATTTTTAGTATCTCGTGTATCATATTTTTAGTATACCATGTGTCATTTTTGTAATATTATAAGAGTATAATTATTTTTGGATTCAATGTATGATGTTACAAATATAACAATTTCCCTTGTAGCTTATATTTTACTGAATATAGTTATTCGTTACTCGTACAATGATGAAATTGTTATATATGAATACAAGGTTTTTTTTTCCGGTAAAACTATTTCCATCACGTATTGAATTGTAGAAAAAATTTAAAATAATAATACGCAATTATAATACATAATAATAAGTGATCAACATAAATACAAAACAAATAACATATCTAATACATATATTTAATTCATGACTTGTCAACGTTATTACTTTCTTGTTTTTTCTATCACCTTTTTCATTTCTGTAATTGCTACGTCGTACCGTAGAAGATCTATACATAAGTTATAAGCATATTGATTAAATTTGTTGATGTAGTGGAAAGCATTTAGTAAATGTTAGATGATTAAAATTTATACTATTCTTTATAAAGATGTATTGGATTATCAAGTAGGTAAGTATATTTGTGTTTGTAATATCGTCAAAATAATAATACGATGCCATAAAAAATAAAATCAATATAAAACAGGGTTCTCAAATCATATTTGTGCTTGCACTTCCACGATAAAATCTAATCCATTTCATTTAATATGAAATAAAAGACCTTTATCGTATGAATATAAAAACATAACTAGACTTTCGGCTCATTGAGTGTACGATATTTTTTAATTTTATTAACGATTTTGTTTAGAGTTGTGTTCATATGTATAATTCAAACTTATCTAGTAAATATAGAAACATTCACTTTCTTATCGATATTATAAAATAAAACTATACCCTGTTCAAAAAATGAATACCTGGTAAGTTTTTTTTTTATATTTTTGATAGGCGTTCTGGTAAATAGACCACCTGATGGTAACAGGTAACCACCGCCAATAGAAATGTCTTTGTAAGAAATATTAAACATTCCGTACACCGCCAAAGGGCCACCAACCATGGGAGCTAAGATGTTATATCATTTATGCCTGTAGATACACTGGCTCACTCACCCTTCAAACCGGAACACGACAATACTAAGTTTTTTGTTTGGCAGTATGTTATATGAGGAGTGGGTGGTCCAGAAGGGCTTGCATGAACCCCTACCATCAAGTAAACATGTTACAATCAGTGCCATTTAAGGTATTAATCAACGAAAGTATGGTTAAAACTTATCAAGATCGGTAGAATTATAATCAAAGCCGCTATATCTGAAATTTAGTACCTGGATGCTATTTGGTTTAGTAAATTAATAATAATATCATCGTGTTCATAAGTATGTACGTAAATAGTTATAATAAAAATGCGTAGTTATAATTGTTTATTAAAATATATCAATCTAGAGGAATGTTGAAAGACAGTTAATTAGAGTAATAGCAATTTTAATACAACACTTTACCGTTAGAATTATACTCGTAACTGGCATTTATTTATATAACCACAAATATTTTATGAATCTTGGTTGCATGAGTGATAATCTATAAAATCAATGTATCTTGTTTTATGTGAACTACTTATTAATAAATATGTTAGGTTATTAAAACCACGGAGACTATTTCTCGCTATGTTATGTTATTTATAACTGTACTGTATTTATATTAATATTATAAAAGCAGAAGTAGCTCTGTCCGGCTGCTAACTCATCTCGACTAAACCATCGATTAGATGGCAATGAGTAATGAAATTTGGCATAGAGCTACAGTGAGAGGAAGCCAAGAACACAAGTTTTATAAAAGTTTGATGAGGACGGAGTCGGGGTGAACAGTTTTTCTGTTTCTTCTACTTGTTTCTGTTAATTTATCCATATTTAACTTGTTTTTTAAATTAACACGAGTTAATAAAAATGTATATTATGTTATTTCCTACGAACTAATGAACTATTCTAACGCATTTCACTGGAATCGATGAATTCTTCAAGCGGGATTGATTTAATATTTTTAATTTCGTACGTGTAAAATGTCAATAAAAAAATATTTAAAAAGGATATTTAATTATATGACAAAACATTCATCTAAATTAAAAGACTTATTAGATACTTTTATACTTTTTTTTATTAAAACAGTAGTTCCGTAATGAATCCTTCTAATTTATAAAAGTGACTTAAGAATTTACAAAAAGTTTGATATTTGTAATAAAACAATTAGATACGTTGTTATAACACTTACGAACTTAAGCATTAATTTTGTATTTAATGTAAACATTTCAAATGCATTTATCTCTAGTGGCTGTACTGCCATTAATTCCATAAATGATTTGGCTTGGTATCTTATAGATTGAGGCAGGTCATAATCCATTATCAGCTCATTGATGAATTTCCTAGTTGAGTTTCGTTTTAAAGTCATTGTTTCACAGATATAGGACATGAGCCCTATTGAAATTAGTTCGGCTGCACATTGCAAAATTGTAGTTATCAACGACTTCGACAGTTTCTTTGTGTGGGTTAAATAAACGGACTCCCATAATGTAATAATGATAAAAATATACGTGGAAACTATGGTCAAAAATATTTGGATTTCAAAAATTTGGTTTATCAAACAGACTGCATCACTGATAACATTATATACATTAGCTAGCGTTATAATTTTAGTATTTTTATCAGAAAAGGTTCCAATATAAAATATATTTTTGTTATTTGCTTTATGTTTATTATTGAAATGAATACAATTTTTCTTCATATGACTGTGATTTGCTAAATATTTGTTTACTATATCTAGTCTATCAGTTATTAATTTTATAAACACGTAAAAAGCGAATGCTTCGAGGTGACGTTCAAAATCAATAAATGTTATCAACAATTTGTAATAGATCATTGAGTCTTCCTTTAAGAATTCTTCAATACATGTTATTAAGAAAATTACTATAAATATAAACAAAGATACTTGAATGTGTTTCCTACACCTTGTGTTGAAATCCTTGTTTCTTGACAATTTAAAATAGCAATCTATTCGTGCAATAGTCTTAATGAAGCATATATTTCTTCCACTCGTGTTATAAAATAATGTCATAAAAATGATATGTTGAACAATCATAACCACAACTGGTATTTCATCCATTATTTTCATAATTTGTTCGATTCCTGCCAAATCTTTCCATAACACAAGATCACTGAGGAGTACGCCATATGAAATAACAATAAAGCATATTATAAAAATGCTGTAAATCATCATAGTTGATCCCGTGTTTTTTACTTGACCTTTAACTAAACGAAATCTAAATATACCATAACAATTTTCAATTTTTATCAGTGGCTTCATTACATTAACAATCATTTGTATTTCATCACTATTTTTTAACTTATAATCGATGTTTATTGGTGTCTTTTTATACATGTTTTATAGCAAATGTTACAGCTTGTACTTGGTACAACTTGTCCTGCTACTGGCAACAATACTCTCCGTAATGCAGAAGGATTTACTGCTACAATTACTTACATTTTCAAGGTACATTCTGTATTCCATTACTTTTATTAACTACCCTACTATTGTAGTGATATTAAAATGATAGCATATGCACTTAAACAAATGAAAACTTTATAAAACACGACATATCCATACTTAAGTATGGTATTAGTAATGGTATCTATATATGTAATCTTTAATATTTTTGTGTGATCAAAACACTCTTTCCCTTAAATAGTTTCTTGAATATTCAATTTCTTTTTGTATGTTTATATTTTTCACTTTTAATGTAACTAAAAAAACTATACATACATACAACTATACGAAGAATAATATAATACGAATATAATAAAAATGGTAAAAATAATGTAAACATTATATCTAAAGTACTTAAAAAATACATTCACCTTATTTTTTACCCTCTTTTTTATGTTATCAAGGTGCTATAAACAGATCATTACGATCTTACCTATGATTGTTTAGAAAAAGTGAGACAGTTGGACTATAATTATAAGATATGTAGTTGAAACACTTATAAACTTTACAATGAGTTTTATGTCTATAGAAAACATATCGTATACGAATATGTGCAATGGCCAGACTTGTATCACGTCTGTAAAAGCTTTAGCTTCAATTCTCAATGCTGGTGAATTTAGGTCGTAATCCATAATGAGTTCATTTACCAAAATTTTAATAGAGTTGCGTTTCAAAAGTATTGATTCACAGACATAAGACATTATACCGATTGACATTATTTCAAAAATACAAAATAAAATAATGCGAATAAGGAATTCGGTATTATTTGATATACGCAAATAATAAATCGATGTCCATATTATAATTATAATATAGATGAACGTTGACGTTAGACTTTTGAAAATATGAAATTGGAAAACTTTATTGATTAGTTCATTGGTTTCACCAATTACAGCATAGGCTTTTGCTAGTAATGTTATTTTAATATTCTGTGGAGTATAATTTATATAGACGTAATTTTTTTGCATGCTCATCATATCTTTTGGTCTAGTTATTACATTTAAAAAGGTTTTATTTTTTTTATTAAAAATATATTGCTCTAGATATGTATTAATAATACTTAATCTATCGATTAGAACTGCAATGAATACACAGAAGGCGAACACCTCAAGGTGTCTTTCAAAATCGATAATTAACATTAAAAGCTTGGTGGTCACTTGATCATCTCGGTTAATCATGGTGAAGATACACATCAATAACAAAACCGACACAAATATAAATATTTGAAATTGGAGTCGCGTCCGAAATTTTTTGTAGCCCTTTTTATCGGTTGATTTGTTTAAAATCTCATCAATATGAGCAATTTCTTTGATAATTCGTATGTTATTTTTGCTGTAACTTAAAAAAATTGCCATTGAGATAATATGTTGCACGATCATAATCACTGTGACAAGCTCATCCACCAGTTCTATAATATTTCGTGTTATAGACAAATCAGTGTTCACTAAAAGCTTAACGAAGAATACAATATATGGTACTATTAAAATAAGCACAACGAAAATTCCATACAATTTCATTCGTCTACTCAATATTGTTATTTGACCATTTACTTTTCGGTATCTAAACTTTCCAAACCAATTTTCAATCACTATCAGAGGCTTTAACATGTACAGAATTGAATCAATTTTATTATTTTCATTATTATTCATTTTTTTTCCTTGAGAAAATCAGCTTTATATCAAAAAAACCAAAGTGTAACTAGTGTAGAGGGAACCAGTCTTTAACTGCCTTAACTGTTGATTAGAGAATGGCTAAGTGTAATCTTAAATTTCTATCAACTAACCTATTAACCTTTTAATGTGAGTAATTTAATTGAATTTCCATTACGAGATTATTAATTAAGTCGGTAGATCTAATAGTTTTAAGTTTTAAAGACGTTGTCAGGAGTAGGTTACCTACGTGTCCCATTAAGGAAAGTAAATGGTATTGGTGATACTAATTGCTATTAATTGTTTTTTTAATATATGATGTTTGTGTATAAGAAAAATAAACAAGTTATTCATTATACATAGAAATTCCCTCAGCTTTACTGTTAGGATAATTTTTATTTTTTGATAAAATTAGTTAGTAAAGGGCTGCAATAAATTAAACTACTGCTGTTCAAATACAGTAAAGACGGGAAAATTAAGCTTGGCAATAATATAGTTCACCGTCGAAATTATTTTTGTTGGAAATACCATTATTCGCTTAAAATCAACTAGACCCATTGAATCCTATTCTATATTAGATATATTATTCTATTCGATATATTTTTAATTCAAATCTAAAATAAACTTATTCTGTTGCTATTGCTTCATAAAATTGTACCAGGCTTCATTAAGAAATATTTTGTTTCAGTGGTGGTTAACATTGTTGCGAAGGCATATAGCCAGTTCTGTATGGGAAATACAAATATTGTTGCGTATTAATTGGTCATATTAAATTAAGATTTACTAGTATCTTTAGAAATTGTTTTTGTCCAATATTACCTATCACATCTACTAATAAGCAAGCCTCACTTCATTACCTTATGTAACAGATGCCACTCCTTAGAGTTTGTAATTTTCAATAAGTAATGTCTTAACATTAATTATTGAAAATTCTTAATTTTCACTTAGATTAATACTTCGAACCAAATATTCTTAATATTATCATATATATTATTTTTTTCCATACAATATGTTCGCATCGGTGAGTAGAAAAAAATTACCACCACCTACTATCCCCTTTGAATTTGTCTTAACAGACACTTTAAGATATCTAATAATTGATTCTCTAAAATGGTATAGAAAACTAGAAATGTCCCTGATTAACAAAAAAAAACTTTCGAATACGCCATTGATCCACGTTACATAATATAGTTTAATACGAAATGTATCAAGTGATGAAAGCTGTTCGACCATTTCTGCCTTAGCGACTAAAGGGTCAGGTCACTGGTTGCATGTAATATCCGCTAAAACTTTTGAACTCTTAGATGATGAAAGTTCTCATATAACGATTCGACAGGTCTCGACTGAGAATACCGCTTGCTAGATTATTGTTCTTTGAAGTTTGAGCACAGATATCTGTTTTTAAGGACTCTCTTGGATTACACAGTTCTTCTTGTCCAATGAGTTTTAGATAGATTATTTCCATCGGTCTGCGAAGATAAAAATAAATTGCTCTTTTGCTTGTAGTTTTTTTTTATTTACAAATATATGTATAAATATATTTTAAATATAATATAATTAATAAATATACATACATATATACTTATATATTTATTATTAACTTATTTTTGTAAATAAAAGTTAAACTAATGTAGGCAAGCTGAAGTGGTCCTACAAGCTACGATTGCAGAAGCAGACACAATGAACTTACTCTTTTTGCGCCAGTTGTAAACTCTTTTTTTTATTTAATTATTCTCTTCTGCTTACATTTAATTTTAAGTCGGTGGTAATCTCTAAAATAACAATTCAACTATGAAGAAACCAAACTACCGTACCTCAATGATGGTCATAAATATCATATAAATATTTAATTGAGTTATATGGTGAATAATATTATATTATGTAATTCATATATTTTCTCTCATCGTACTAATTGCCTCAAAGGTTTTTTTTATGTTTAATTATGGTCTGTTTTCCAAAACATTTTTGAACTAATTTATAAACTAAAGTTTCATTAACTTACTATCATAAGCCAGTGAAAGTAATTTAGAAATCGAAAAAGCGTACACGGAGACACGTAAAATAGCTTTCAAGCCGCAAAGGCCCAGGCTTCAGCTGAGCGCGGACTTGCGCCTGCTGTATCGACCGATTTCATATTAGACACGTTCTTGTAACATGTCGATATTCGATAATTTTTTTGAAGAATGTATTGCATTTTCATATAACCAAAAGACAAACAATGAATATGGATAGGTGTACTCTCCCACAGCACATAATTCAATTCAACATTTCCGATTACACTTTGCACTTGAAAATAAGTATTGTTTCTTTAAAAAAATGTGGTTTTTGTTGTTACTTGTTAAAAAAATTCGGTACTTTAAAATGTGACTTTAAATATATTTCCAAATAGAAAATACTTGATTAATATACATTATAAAGTCAATATCCATAACATATCTATATCGAGCATACGTGCTACTGCTTCGCGTAGTACTCTACGCGAAGCAGTAGCTAGCGCAACGTAAGAACTTTTGCTAAAATGTGTAAACGTTTATACGGTTTTCTTACAAGTTAAAAAAAACTTTTTAAGGATTTTATCGATGTTATAGAAGTTAATCCCTAGTTCCTAAAAGACTCGTGTAAGCAAGCACAACGGCGCGGCGTCAGTCGCGCGAAGGACGCGCGGTGGCTCCTTGCGGCCACGCGCCGCGTTACGTCAACACTAAAAAAGTAATCAACCATGGGTCAGATGGTTGGAGCTGAATGTTCACCTGACGATGACGAAGAAGAACCCCGCATCCACGCCAATCCCACAGAGCGTTCACTGGTAAGCTGTTTTAGAAACAGATAATAAAATATTAAACTTAGCAAGAAGTAACTTAATATTTATAAAATATTCTGGAAAATATTAATGTTTGAAATATATACGTAATAATCCTTGTTATCATATTTTTAATTACCCTCATACTTATATAAAATATATTAAAACGCCTTTTAAAAAACATTAGCAAATATTTATTATTCGTGAGAGGTGTAATATTGCTATACCATTTGAAAAATATATACGTATTTATAATATCCCACTGCTGGACTAAGGCCGAAGATTTTAGACAATAAAAATGTAATTGGATTTGGTACTCCAAAAAAACGCAATTTTATCTTCAATCATCATAAATATTTAATATCATCATCAATAATATTTGTTTTAATAAAAATCTAAGTTTTAATACTATACCTATATTTAATTATGAAGTAAACAAAATGTAAATAAATTTATGAATTTAAAAAAAAAATTAGCTTACCATACCAGAATCATTAAAGTAAAACTAGAAGTAGGATTCCTCTCTAATGTAAGATGCAATTATGAAAGAATTGATTCAGAATTGTAATTTTTGTTTTTTGTAAATATAATTGTGAAATATAAGATTTTCGCGCCTTTGAATCATACATAGGTACGCACTTGGCGCGATTCAGCTGTAACGTGTTTATCGGTTTGACAGTTGTCGATCTGACGGCGCAAAGAATGGTACTTTATAAATCGCGTCATGCGTGCCGTCCGTGTGTAAATGTAAAACGAAACGTATCACAGCGCTCGTAAGCTTGTAGTCTGTCAATCCTTTTGCGCAAACTGTTCTAATAAGAGTAGGGTTTAATTTCAATGTATAAATAATATCGATAAATTAAAATTTGATCAGAGAGTGTTACTATTATACCATAAAAAATTGTTAATTTGTAGTTGAAAGTTGACGTTATAGGGTGGTGCAATTGATATAAGTGCTGTCAAAATTAAAATAATAAACTTCAGTGTTAGATGTTCAGATGTTTGTAATTCTAATAGTGAATTAAATATTAATCTCTCAAATTGAAGCGTTTTGCTGCAGTGCAGTATTTTTCATTCAGTTATTGAGAGAAGACTAAAAATTCGAAGATGTCTAAAGTGTCCCTCAATAATATTCCTTCAAATCCCCGTATAAATCGTCTACGAACATTTTCAAGGGTAAGAACAAACAATGATTTATTTTTCAATTTTAATTTAACATTTGAGGTTACATTTTTTAATAAAGATTATTATGTTCAAATTGAATTTAATGAATTGTTTGAAATGGTTAATTAAAAGTAAAATTTAAAATACCTTTTTGGTTATTTACTTGACTCAAAAATTTACAAAAGTAGCAAGTAGCAAAGCATTATATACTCTAATCCAATCATTCCTTTGTTGTTAAGCAAATTTGTGATGACAAATGTTTTTGTTAAATGTATTTATTAGTGAGATGGTTATATTCCATAGCTTTATTTATGTTTAAATAAAGTAATCATTTTAATAAAAGCAAACTGTGTGTTTGGTTTATACAAAAATATTTTGTGGCCACAAATTCATCATCATAATGAATTACAATTGATGCAAATATTTTTATAACCACAATTATTTTATTAAAAAAATGATAGCTTTTGTTAAGTATTTTATATTTTATGAGTTATTAACTATAGATCTATAATAACTTATGCTTTACTTTTGATTAGATGTAATTCATAAGGATGGTGTTACAAAACAAAGATTCTAATTTTGGTGGATATATACACAATTTAATTCAAAAAAATTGCAAATAATCAAATATTCTTAAAATGAATAAAAAGAATAATTTGATTACATCATTAATATCTTGTATATTTACTTTAAAAGTTTCACTGTCAGTTTGATTTATAGTTGAGATTTTATAGATGTCCTGAGTATTACTACTTATAAGCTTTAACAATTATTTCATGGTTATTTTTATCTAGCATTTCATAACAAGTAGTTATTATTAAATAAGACTAAGAAATTATTATCAAATAAAAGTAAGAGCTTTGTCCATCAATCAATATCAGTTTACTTTTAATTGTTCTAATATGCACTATCTTAATGTAAGGTAAAGAAATGGCTTTCATGGCTTTTCATTGTGCCGAATGTCACGCAGGATGGAGAAGACATCAATGAGATTTATCTGTATGGTTAAGATAACTAAGTCATTTAAATTTTGAGGATATGTATAGTAGTAGCAATTACCTTGTTAATTCTTAACCAAGAACAATACACACATTAAGAGTTACTAAAAAAGTAAATTAAAATTAAATGTTAGTATTCTTAACTATATATAATAAAATATGACACTCAATTGGCCAATTAACATAAGAATGAAATTTATGTTTTTTTTTTTATATTTTGAAATATAATGTATCAATGTCAGTTAAATAGACACATGTAATATGAATCTATGCCATGTACACCTCTATAGTCCATTCCATCCGCAATAGGACTAAAGCGAAATAAACAACATTTGACTTCCAATCGTCCATTGATAGAGCTTGAGTAACCTATGAAATCAATCATGGATTTTCAAAAAAGAAGGCATTTTGAATATCGACAAAGCTGTTATAGAAACTTTGAAAGTAAAATTAAAGTTAAATTAAATTTAAATACAAGTAGTTTAGTTGAATAGAAGGAAGTCTAAGCCTAAGCAATTAGGATTCCTCTTGTTCTTCTTTGTTGTTGGTTTTCTTTGTTTAAGTTTTATTGGAGGACAAGGGAGGAATTGTGTTGTATATTGTATAAGTAATGGATTTAAGTTTTTGAACCATTTGTTTTTTTTATAAACTTTTATTTATTGTCAGTATGTTGTGTCGATTAAATCTTGCAACAGATTTAAACAGGCCTAAAAGAGTCAAAAATCAACTTATTCCTTTGTTTATCACTGACTTAACTATATTTAAATACAATGTAACCTCCGTCCCACATTAAAATTCTCAATCATCACAAGAATGATTTGTGTAGTGGATTTGACCTTGAATAAAATTTCTTTTATTGTTCCAAATTACTAGGTGAGTTGATTGATTTTCAAGGGCCTATTATTTTATATCGGCGATCACTACTTTTTTCAAGATGTAAGTATTTGTTTCAATATTTAAGAGAATCATTACAATAAGAAATAATATTTATTTTATAGCTAGCCCCCCATTATTTTATTCATTCCAAAAATATCCTTTTTAAAGACTAAATTATTTAAGGTAGTGTATATCAATATAGTACTATGTACTGTATGTATGTACTATAAATATTATACCAATATTACCGGTATTTTCTTCAAAGTATATATGTACAAGATTTAAATACATTTTATTTTTATCTGATATTATCAGATATACATATATATGTAATAGATAACAGAAAACAGAATATCTTTTGACTGAAATTCGGCAGAAACAGTCAGTATTAGAGACGGGTTAACTTCGCTCGGATATATTATAGTTCACAATGTAAATGATTTTCCCTATTTTACTTATACATGGGCAAGTGCACAAACACATGTGTAATCTCCATTGCTCCACTATTACAGCAGACTGCAATTCGACATTACCGAGGAGTGAGGTACTTGACGACTGTTTTACTTGCTTTCCGAGCGCGAGTGTAATACTGTCAATTTCCTCAATTTGGGTGCAGATAGAAACACTCATTAAGTTATTGATATGATCCAGGACTCGATACCAAAACCTTGAGCTTTGAAGCTGTGTTTGTGACCTACAAAAACAAAAAGTACATCAAGGTTTACTTTGATAAAAAATGTTATAAATAATAAAAGATACGTCGCTTGTTTGTATTCACCAAACATTTGATAGATTGTATCTTATTATGTCACGAATGTTGCAAATAATAGTATAAGTTGATAAGAATGTTATTGCACTGTCCTCGTGTTTACAGAATACTTTGGTCCTGATATCTAAGCTAATTGGGTGTTTATTAAGTCCTTTAGAAATAATTATACCTACTTGCAAAATTACTATATTTTACATTTTGTGACTCAGCGCAGATAAACATAAAGTTATGTACGACCATTAAATGTGCTAAATGTGACTTGTTGTAATTAACTGAAATAACAAATTATAAGTAATATAATAAATGAACATCATCATCATCTAGAAACACTTAAATTTTGAAATCTT
The DNA here is from genome assembly GCF_037043105.1 of Vanessa tameamea. Classification (NCBI taxonomy): domain Eukaryota; kingdom Metazoa; phylum Arthropoda; class Insecta; order Lepidoptera; family Nymphalidae; genus Vanessa; species Vanessa tameamea. Next base: position 8,636,954 of record NC_087319.1, on the reverse strand, counting down.
GTAAATCAATTTAATAATTTAAGTACCTGCTTTTGTCTAGGACTGTGCATGCCCCTGGGCATATTCCATCGCCCCAATAATTTACTACCTACGATGTTTCGTACATCAATACAGCATGTATTGTTGTGTTCTGGCTTATTATTGTGTTGGGTGAATGTTTAACATTATTTTTCGTGATAAGAAATACATTGATATTGTATAGGGACTTATATTTTCTGCAGTGGTAGTGTTCATAGACTTAGGTAACCTTATCTAGCCTTACCTTAGTTACGTAAAACTTTTGCTCCTAAATGATGACAAAAACCTAAAATGTATCATACAGGAAATGTCCGGGTCACATTTGGAAAAAGCTGTCAAAACCATTATATATATTACTACCTAACAGTAAATTAGTAACTCTATTTTTACACAATTTTTCTTCGACTTGCTATCCTGCGACCCTGAAATTCAATTATATCGAAACACTGGACAAAAAAAAGGTTAAGTTTTAACCGCAAACATATCGCGTTTAAAAACTTACATCTTAACCGATATATAGAGAAAAATTCCGCACCTCAATGTGTTCAGTTAAAATCGGTAATGTGTTTATATTGAAATATTTTAAAATGGTCATTTCTATAGACCTACATATTTGAAATTTACGATTTCTCACAATAAATTATTTTATCTATGAGATTAGGCTACTTGACAAGTACATTTTTCTGAAACCAAAACCTTCTGCGGAGCATCAATAAATGCAAAAAATATAAAAAAAAACCGTTAATAGGGTGATTTTAATGCCTACATATAAGAGCAACATGTTAACCGATCGGATGAGTGTGTTGATCTCAGGTCGCAGAGATTACTTGCGACCCTCGAGTTCCTCTTAGACTTAAGAGAAAGATTTATGTTTGGATCGAAGAGTTGCACTACTAATTTGGCGGGTGAGAAGTCTTCTGCCGATATGAGTATGTTTACATGAATGTGTATAATGAGAATGGGTAAAATTTAAATGAGTACTTATTTTCAAAGAAAATACCATAGCAGAAAAGCTAAAACGAAAAAGATTATTATATTAATGATATGTAAAATGCAGTGACTGTCGGGCACGAGCAGACCTTTTTGTGAAGGATGATTTTAAAAAAAGACAAAATAAGGTAAGAATAAGAGATGAATGCAAGGTATTATATATTATATACCCCGATCCCAAATGTATGACCTAAGGACGATTGAAAATATTTACAAAATATTACTTCATTCCAAAATAAGTGGGGTCGTCGTCGTTCCAGTAATAATGAAACTTAGAAATTATTTCCAACGTCAGTTCCCTAAAAAAAGTGGGTCGTTATAATTTACCTTACTAGCCGTAGTTAACTGGTTAATTGCTTACAATGTTATGTAGTACATTTTTGTTAATTAAGTGACACACATTAGAGCGATTGCTATTTTTGTTGGATCCACGAAATTGTAGTCAAAATTTCATTAATTATTATGGTTATGTTATTCGTATCAGTTTTGAGGGGTAACAGTATCAACATATTTTAAAAGAATAAGAATAGCAATAATTAGCTTCGTATAATTAATGGTTTTACACTCGTGTCGACTGATAAATAGATGAAAATAAACCATATAATTCCTACTCACTCTATATTCCGGATAGAAACGGCAATCAATTGTGTAATTTTGGGCTCAGAGCCAGAATTAAGATTGCAAGTGTGCAATGAATTGCAGGGGAATTTCGTTTCAAATATGCATCAAACCAAGTCCCACGGATATACTCGTATTATACCTTCCTTGAAAATATATTTTGAGTGCCTGTGAGACACTACCTGTCCAGCAATATTTTATGTGATCAATATTTCAAATTATATACATACATGGAAATTTCAAATTAATAAGTCAGAAAAAATTAAGATCGACAATTAATCTATAATAGATCCTACTTTTTTAGATTTTTTAATTAATTGCTAAAGTTGTGAGACTCGCTCTTTAAATTGGCAAAAAATAACTCATTTTAAAAATAAATTATACAATTTTTCGAACGTTTATTTACTACGTTTGAAAAAAATACGAACCACATTATTAAAAAAATAAATAAAATCATATACTTTATTTAGATTTAATATATACAAACGTATGATTTTGGCAAGATTTTAAAAATGGTAGGAAAGATGTCAAAAGTTTTTCATCTTAATTTTTTTATTTTTGTAATGCTTGACCGATTAAAATACTAATATTTAGTGCTGAATTATTCCATAAAACCTTTCAGGCGATAATCAATGAAGGTGAAATAATTAAATAAATTATTTTATTTATATACTAAGAAATTTTAAAATTTGTAGATAAAGCAGATTGTCACTGGCTTTAAAAATGTCATGTCATTTCAAATATTTGGACGGAATAGGTTATAATTTCAGTTCCAAGATTTGAACCGTACATAGTAACAGAGAAAATAAAAAAAAAAACTTGTAAAATAAATGTCATTGCTGTTAACAGCATTAATGGCTGTGTTTAAACTGCTCTATAATTGTAACCCTTTAGATAAGTCCCCAAACCATTAGCTGGTAATTATCTTCTTGTATTATCGTATTGAAGTTTACTCATTATCAGTATGCGTTTCGCGACAGAAGTGTATAAAGATCGTTATCCTGTAATAAAAATACTTTTAAATATCACAATAGAAAATCGAGTAGATACGATATATGTTGGTTTTTATCAAGTCGTGTTGATTAGGATATAATTTATCGAATTATTCTATATAGGTCTTGATACAAGTGTTATCATTGCTAGTTGAATTTGCAACTAATTTGAGTGGAGTGTTTTTTGTCAAATCTGTCTTAAGTGTGAAAACCACGCTAGAATGGTACGTATAATTTATTGAAACGCAATAACAGGTACATTATAATATATTCTAGAATTATCATAAGACACGTGCAAGATTGCTTGTAAGTTGTGTTATATCAATTAACCACTCGATCGAGAACTAGGTCTTTTAAAACCAGTCGGTTTTGTAGGTCAGGAGTATTGGGTTAATTAGTAAACACTAAAAGCCATTTTCCGTTACATAATTACGAACATCCTAAGAAGGTAACATGTTAGATTCGAAGGAAGTGAGTGGTGACGGCACTAATCAATTAATAGCAATCTACATCACGTGCGATACGCTTCAAGACGAGATCACATTCATCACTATTGTATGTGAACGGATGGATAAATATGTCTTCCAATTAAAATACATACCACATGTTTTAAAGTAGGTACATTATAATGTTTCCAAACTATTTATTTGACACATATTCATTCATCGATTTTAATTGGCCGAAATTAAAAGTGAGTCTTGTAACGGTTCAAAGTTTTTTTGTTTAATTTTGTATGACAAACCGATGCCAAAGGTTCAATAAACTACACCGTTTCTTTGTTCGTTTATTTTAATTTAAATAATAACATCGTCATGCTTCAGAAGAACTTTTTAAAAAAATAAATGAACTTAAAAAAGGAAATAAAAGTAAAACCATTGTTATCATCAGCTCTTGGAAATAATAATTATTAAAATTAAACAAAAATATACCAATTAATATATTATGTGCATTGTTAATCCCAAGTTGTGAGAACGAGGAACACACCAGTAGTGGCGCCAGTAGTAATGAAAATACCAGAAGATATTTTATGCTTAACATTCTCAGCTATTGCGACGTGTCGAAGTGACTGCATATTATGAAAAATTCAAACGCTCTGAAGGCCAGTGCTACAGCTTCCTTTACTGAGTTTCTCAGTATTGGAATGAAGGAAGGGCTTTGTTACTGTACCATGGCATAAAGTTTTTAATTATTCGACTTCTGAATTCTGACCTTAAAAATTCTTCACTATTTCTCTCTACGTGAGTTCGTTGTTGCGGTTTTTATTTTAATGCCCTGAAGGAATGTCATATATGTAATCTAATACTTGGAGTTATTGTTTATCCGCATATTATATACTATGTAAATTTCGCGTACATACGATGATATCAAGTTTCTCTGTACCGAGCGCAGGTGAGCATAATTCAACGCAATGTTAGGAATATAAATCACTATATCTGATACGTTTTCAAACAATATCAAGGTAGAGAACTTGGCCTTTATCCTGAAATATTAAGATTGATGGTTTATCTACAACATAATAACATTGTGAACATTACAGTTTCTGTACACAAAACATTTTAAGAGTGCAAATAAGTCGAAGGCCCGTCTATAAATTTAAGGATAATTATTTTTTTTATACAAAATCTTGTACGAATTCACTTTATAAAATCATTTCCTAACGCATGAAATGAATACCATTGTCACTATCTACCATTGTTTTATATCATTTGGTATCCAACTTTTCCCAATTATATTTTTTCTAATTTAATCATAACAGTTATTTCATTAAGAATTGTATGTTGTCTGGTTGATCCTGATGCCTAGATAATTTTAATCGAGGTGTTTTTTAGTATAATCTTTTTATGAACGCTCTTATCTTGGTATTAATTCAGAACATTGTTACTAAGTATGTTTTATAGCCTATATTAAAATAATTCATTTTAATGACGAAGAGATCAGCTACTTAAACTCTGGAAATTTATATCTAGCGTATAAGGGTAGATAATCCGAGGTTCTGGAATTAAACCCCAAGACGGGATAATTAATGTATTGTATTTTTCCGTTAAGATATTTTCAGGACTAAAACGGACTTAGGAAAGTTAGTCTTTATAGTTCATTGATTCTCAGTCTGAATTGTCATCGGTCAATAAATACACAATTTTGTGCACTATAAAATCTCGGGCGCAGATGGTTAGACTCTGAGATTGACCAATGTGGTTGAACTACTTACCAATCTACGTTATATTTAACTAAGAGATTATTGAAATTGCTATTGACATTATACTCATTACTTTTGACTTTTAGTCCTTTACCTTATTTTACAGGTGATGTATGTTAATATCAGGTTTATATATATATATATATATATATATATTTTAATTTTGGACAACATCACATACATTACTCTGATCCCAATGTAAGTAGCTAAAGCACTTGTGTTATGGAAGATCAGAAGTAACGACGGTACCACGGTAATTTTAGAGCTGCTTATTAAATTATTAATTTGATGTCACTGTTACATACTCGAATTTTAAATAACCATGTTAGTCTCAGGAATACTTAATCATGATTGTAGATCTAGGTCCAGTAGGTAAGTAAAAAGTCTTGATAACCTTTATCTGTGTTTATGCTTCAGTTAAATATATTAATTCTCAAACAAATTGTGTTTCCTTTTATTTTGCAACTTGATTTGTGGAGTATAATTTATTCTATATACTTAATGAATAAATAGTCCTTTATGTATTTATATATTTTAAGGATTGTTTTTTATATATATAAGAAATATTAACATTAAGTCCTTAAATATATACTAATATGAATTAAAATAGTTACTGTATGTATTAAATATAATAATACTGTACTTGTTACTTTATGTATTAATGATTAAACTATTATTACTATATTATAATTGTTGACAAACTATAAGTAGAATTAGGTAAATACTTTGAAAATCCTTCCTCGAGCTAAATTTTCCTCTCGCAATGACGCCACTTACAAACAACCGGCAAGTGATTTGTGTTTGCTTATGTTTTTGTATATCTAAGCAATATTTATCCATGGATATATGCTATGTCATATTAAACTAAAAACACCTTTTCATATACAAGACCTAACATAGTAACTAATAATAATGAACATGGGCAAGTATTGCTTTTTTTTCCTCTAATACTACTATCGGATATATATAGGATCTATCAATATGTATTCGTTTTTCAGAACCAATTTCGCTATTAAGTATGCATATAAGTTGCCTATTAAATTCAAATATCTTGTAATATGTACCAAAAGTATTATGGTCGAGTTTACAAAGTGTAAAGAATTATTTTTATAGGTAATGCTATTTAATATGTAAGTAATTTTGTATGATAGGGATCAGTACGTACCTATATGTGACAGATACATTGAACCAAAAGTTTATTCTCCATTTTTACGCAGTAATTTTATTGCGACTTATTTATGTTAGATAAATATACAAAAGTAAAAAAAAAGTAAATATCCTATTGGTATATAAAAGTATCTCCTCTTATTATCTTGATTTTTATATACCATTCTGCTGTAATGCACGGTGGTTATAAACACGCGGCAGAATTTCAGTGAAATTCGACATAAGCAAGTTTCGTTATAAAATTCTCCTTGGAATAGGAGATAAATGATTGCATAAATTAAGCAAACGAAATCTAAATGGTGCTTGTCTACTGAGATTTTTAATTTGATGATGATTATTATAATCGATATGAAAGCCCGGTAGCTGCGCTTGAACCTACTGAGGAGGTTTCGGATTGCTGTATTGTTGGATTATGAGAGTTAGAGATTGAAGCGGGAAAGAGTGAATATGTTTGAGATATATGCAATATTAAATATCCTGCGCATTTAGCTGATCTCCATTGAAAGTGGCCGATTTGGCCGAAATCGGTCAGGAGGACATTAAATCATATATTCTACCAACAGCTGTGCATTAACTTGATGTATGTCACACGTAAAATCTTCCAGAAACTTAACTTACCTAAATAATTGAATAGTTCACAATAAATAATTAAATAATAGAATAGACGCGAAAAGCGTGTTTTACTAAGACTGTATCGACGTAGTATATGGAAAATTGCCGATCCTAGCTCTTTTTGAACTCTGCCAAAAATATAACAAACAAAATAAAACTTCGTATGTTCGATAGCTCGGAAATTTCTACAATAGTTAATATAGAATGTTAATATTAAAAAATAAAACGTTTAGCACTAGTTCAGCATTTGTATGTGTGAGTACAGAGATATCGCTTGAAGATTAATACAATCATTTGTGAATTGTGATACTGATTGTATTACTTTACTTCGTGAGAAGGCGGGACGGCTATCTTATGATTACGATATTCAGTTTATATTTGATTATTTCTCACTAAATGAATACCCGAGAAACATTTCATGATAACTCTGTTTTAAAATAATAAAACTTTTCATATTACTTTGGATTTCAGTGATACTAGCTTTAGAGTGCTTTTCACGACTCTCCATTATCATAATCCAACAACTGTTTTAGTTTATCAGAATTACACTTTCGTTTCGACATTCAGTGCACTTTTATTCACTTGTTTATCGGACAAATAAAATTACTAATTATTTTAAGTGCAGTTTCGGCGTTAAAATTATTTCACTTATAAAAATTATATCAATACTAAATTGTATTTTTCGAGATTAACAAGAACACATAGATACGAATTCTTCGCATATACATATTTATGTATGTTGCGACAAAATTATGATATACTTGTATTGCGACACGTCGTTGTATTGCGCTATACAAAGAACAGATACACTGTTGTAACATTAACAATACAGAATCTATCACTTTGGACTCAGTCATTACTAGCGGCGATGTTATCTGGCGTGTTAAAACAAACAGCTGTTGTATATATCTATGCTTTGTTCTAAATACGCCTGAACATGACATGTTAAGTGTATGTTGTTTCATAGATCAATGAAAATTATGTTTAATATTGATATTATTTAAGTGAACGGTTTTTTTTAATTATCTAATTTGAAACGTTTGAGTACATAAGTAAAAAAGGCGACAGTTTTTGTTCGACTTTGTTTTGTGTTATGTATGTTAACGGATCACTCAATAATGGCTTGACTGCTTTGGACGGTAAATAGCAAATAACAATTTGTTTGTTTAATTTCACTTTATTTATCGGATAATATATTATGATACAATATTACAAAATAGACAATAAATTTTATTTTTAATACGTTGTTTACTTGGTTTGCACTTCTAAAACCTCTCGTGACGTTAGCGCACGCCAAAAAACGCAATACGAATTTAGCGTGGCAAGTAATTACAGCTTTAATACGTCATTAGTTGGACGGGCAAATAGGCTACCTGATAATAAGTGGTCAATACTACCTACAGACATTGGCGCCGTAATAAATTTAAATTTATTTTTCACATCGACAATGCCACAACTAAAATGTTCCTTGTGCATGTACTTACACGAGTTCAATCACTTTTCAAACCGGAATAAAACAATACAAAGTATAGCTGATCGGTGGTAGGATATACGATGGTGGTATCCAACCAGGCTTGCACAAAATGCTATCACTAATTAAAATATAGAAAAGAAAGTTCTAAAGATAGTGCCCTGCTACTCACATTCATATAGACGGATAATTTTAAACTTAGTTAATGGGTTCAACCCTATGGGCAGGGAACCCTAAGTAATAACAATAAGTATATTTATAATAGTTGTAAATACAAAGCAAAATTATCATACAAACCACGTGCTCTATACGACCTTAGAAACCGGTATTCAAACCACACGCAGTCTTTGACAATGACCGCGAAATTGATGGCTGTATACATAAATCTGTTAATATTTATATTTCATTTAGCTTCTGGAAAAATAGGAGAGGAAATAGTTACACTGAAACTGTGAATATCTATATACTTTAAATGTACAATATACCTAATGAATAGATATATACATTTCCCTCATCAGTTGTAAGAGATTAATTTGTCGTTAGAAATTAAAAAATTGAATGGTGATTAATATTCATCAAATATAAGTATGTATATAAGTATATAAGACGTTTATCATTTTTGCTGCAAATTCAGAGTTTAGTTTGTTATTTTTGTACGGAAATACCAAAATTGGATTTGAAAGATGTCTTTAGTATTTTGATTGATCATTATTTATAGTATGTTTTATTATCATCGTGAATGTTTGGTTTGATGATAAATTTTTCATTGGTAAATATTCAATATATAATTTTTTTTTATTGTTTCAGACGGAAAGCGAAACATCTTGTGAAGAAGCGGCGCGGTTAACCGCAGAAGGTGCTGATGATGATGATGAGGCCTACGACTATGGAGAGCTACCACCACCGCCGGATGGCGGATATGGCTGGGTGGTCGTGTTTGCTTCCTTCATGTGTAACCTCGTAGTAGACGGCATTGCATACACCTTTGGAATCTTTCTTCCTGAATTAGTCACGTACTTCGGAGAAGGCAAGGGCACAGTCGCGTGGGTTGGCAGTTTACTTTCTGGAGTGTATTTAGCGGCCGGTAAGTACAATTTTCTTTATCCGGTTTTTTTAAATTTCGCAAAAAGAAGGTTTCAGGACCTGATAAAATAGACTAAGATTTATTTTAATCAAATCAAATGAATATTCATGGAAATAAAATATATTTGTCAGCTATTAGCGAATGTACAGACGTTGAAACTAAGTTTAAACTTCTAATAATAGCAGTGACAGTACATAAACATAGGTTAGAGTAAACAAACCTGTGGGTTAACTGAAGTTATTAATCACGAAGATAGATATACATAGCTGTAGAAATATTAGATGTAGAAATATGGCAACTGACGTAGTCGCTTACGTAACGTGGAATTTCTATGACTAGTTGATTGGTTTTGAATTGTACTTTATAAGATATTTAAGGATATATTTTATTTATTTTTAATATTTCAAGAAAACCATAAATATTGTTTGATTATCTGTCTTTGTCAGTTTGACGAACATCTTCTGATAATTCAATGGCCATCATTTCCAGGCTCATCAATTGAATCCGGTTGTCTATTTCCTATCAATTCTAGTCACATTGTACATTATGCGACTGCATTGATCGTACACGATTAAACTACCGATTTTATACCTATGTAGCTAATAGTACGAGATTAATGGCTTGTTTTTCTTAGAAGCTTATAATGTGAAGTTAGAAGCAATTTACAAATACTCGTTAATTTTTACATTACTTTAATTTTGTACTTGATTTACTGAACTCATATTTTAAGAGGCAAAATGACCCAGTGGCTTGAACGCATCTACAGTGATGACTGCGAGTTGAAAACCAACCAAGCGCTACTGAATTTTCACGCTCTTAATCAGCGTTTATAATTCATCTCATGCTTGGCCGTGAAGGAAAACATCGTTAGGAAACCTGCATGTTTCAGATTTGAATTAAATTCTGCCATATCTGTAGCACACATTGGAGCAGCGTTGTGGAATAACATTCCCCTCAAAATCAGTATGCCTCAGCCCAGTAGTGGGATATTTACAGGCTATTTACTTTACTTCACTTTATATTTTATTGATATCTCTCTTACGATGCGATATACAGATATGTACTTTAATCCTCGCAAAAATTTGCTGTGCATTATGTTATCAATATTTGCGATAAAACCCCTGGCAACAATAATATATATGATGATCTTTAGTTTTGTTGATTTTAATCATAAAATACATATGATTGATTATATCATCATATTAATTACGTGATAAAACTAAACGGATTTTGATATATATGCTACCTATATAAAGTTTCAAACTAGAGTGATACCTGTTTCAAGGGCTAATCAATTAGGCGTAACTATTATGTAATAATATTATTCTAGAGATGTTATGGTTGTTATTAATATTATAATTTTACTGTATAAAATAATAACTATATTTTGATACGATATTTTCATAGAAATATATATTTGTGAGTGGTGGTAATTGACGATACAAATAATATATAATACGCATGTAAGCATTTAACTAGTATTTGCTTCTCTCGATCCTCAAGCTGATTTTATATTGTATAATTTGTAGTATCGACTACGTCGCTGTTGTAATTACGACCAACCGATGGTTGGATTTAGATTGCAGATAGTCAGAGGTTAGTTTAAGAACTATTTTCAGATATCTTAAATAAGTATATACAACATTAAATTAAAAATAAATAATACACGAGTCATTGCTAGGAGTATTTTAGCAAAAAAATTAACCTTCTGTCACCAACAGTGGAGGCAATATTGTCAATAGTATTTTTTACAAATTGTCTGCTTGTAATATTTTACAACTAAACGTTTACACATAACAGACGTGTAAACGTTTTGTTGTAAAATATTTTATTGTAAAAGTTTATCTATAATGATATTTCTTACGCTGAGTTTTAACACTATCTTGATTGCAGTTATCGAAGTATTGTGGAACAGTACTTTTATCATTATCATCACGATAGCTGTTGTGTTTTCTTTATCTGTTTTTGTTATTGACCCGATTTGAGTTGTAATTGTTGCTCTTAGACTATCAGACCCACAATTATTCGTTTTTAATTAATGTGAACTAATACAATATCGTAATTATACATCGTATAATTATGTAGAGTACAATGATAAACTAATTATTAAAACAAAAGAGTAAATTTTCGTTTACAATGAGTATTATCACACACACACATACATACATACCCTAGTTTAGGTTAAATTAAAGTCGATAGTAGCTCCAATAAATGTCTATTAAATAATAATTTAATATGAGACTCATTAAACCTGCTATTATTAGACATATGATCTTCTAAAATGTAACCTAAAGCAAAGTGTACTAACCCTTAGTACACTTTGCCGTTGATATTTGTTATGTAATTGCGTCTATATTATTGCTTTAAACACAATTCAATCAGCCACGTTTATTAACACAATGAGTAACGTATTTTCATGGCCATCATATACCTACTCAACAACGATTTGCAACACATACAGTATTTTACATTTTATATTTTCTTTTCGCTTGTTAAAAGGTTATTTAACCCCTAATATATGTTTATTTGCATTATAAAAAAACGATCGTCTTTTCAGTTTAGTAAGAATTATTGATTGGTGGCCTATTAATCTCCCTCTTATACTGTTCTTAAGTCACATACTATAGGAATTTTATACTTACGGACGTTTCTTTGATACATATTTGAAGTGGTCATCGACCTACATTATAAAAGGCTGATTTTAGTACTCGTTTATTTGTATAATAGACGATTCTCGACAACTTTATATATTCAACAATCATATTTGTTTAAAATCATATCTATCTTATATATTATCTATCCGGGACAGATTTTTAAAAATCAATAAGCGTTTTGCTGTATAATTGTAACAGAGATGTTTAAGAGAGAAAAACTTGGCTCGATATTGTTATTAATTATTATGATCGGGGAAAAATATTCGTAAAATTACCGTTCTTTATCAAAGGTTCTAATTAACCGTATAATTTCAATTAGCTATATAAAATTCACTCCTTGGACTGGATAGCAAGTATTTAAATGTTACATATGTAGTTGGTTATTAAGTTTTAGTACAAGGGCGGTCAGGTAATTATCATTTATTATATATATTTATAATACCTATAGCTTATTCCTAGATTTTAATCGTTTAGTTTCATATTAATTATATGTCTCTGTATTCACCTCAAAATAAACTAATTAATATTAATTTATGATATTAACTCGTGGGGCTTAGTGGAAGTGTTAAAAAAACATCAAAACTCTGTCTTAAAGGAGTATGAGACACATAGCATCTCATCACATAATGTAAGGATTGGTTTATATTTAAAAATGTGTGTCAGTATTCATAACAAAATTACTTATAAAGTCGGCAGTTATTTCTTTTCACGGGAACCTGTTGTACAATAGTTATTAAAATCAGCAAAGGGTGGGTATCCAAGTATTAACCTACATTCTTTTTATATTCACTATTATAGTTTAGGTTTTATTAATAAAAATCAGACAATTTACATCCATAGTTACATTTTGCCTATATGTTTATTTAGATATATTATAACCCAGCTCAGAAATGCTAAGTAAACTCTTCACTTTTTACTAAGCGTTGTAAATATCGCGCCCCATCTTTATACTTATCACTGAAGTTCTGTACGTATAAGTGTTTAAAGGTGGTTGACATGTTTTGCTTAAGGATGAAGTCCACCTTGTTATAGTCTTACATACTATAAAAGTAATTCATTTATATACAAAATAAACATATTAAGTGTCATAACGTTACGGATGCATTACGCAAGCATTTGGACACATACAATAAAGACGGAAATTTTATTTCTCTGATATTTTCATTGTAATAAAATACGGTTTATAACGATATTGTACTAAATATCAGGGAATATTGTATATTTATGGAGTTGGTTACAGTATGATTTTCACTTAAAATAATATGACCATAGTTTAACTTTTATTATTGTTTATCTCCTTGTACATAACATAAGTTATATAATTATGATGCATATATTTTAATGACACATGAAAAAAATCGCGGGTATGAAATACTCGTAACCATTAAGCAAAGTAGGTTTACAATTACTATAATATTGTCGCCACAATATGATAATATTATGTTAATATTATGATCATTATTTTAATAATTTTAATACAGTAAGCAACACATGTAACTTTATTGTAAACTAAACAGAAATGAAATATACATTTTTTAATCTCCCATGTTAAGTTTAACTCGAAATTGCGAGCTTTTGGAAAACATACACTGTATAGGTAGTTGTACCCATGTACCATAGCAATAGTTAAAATCCTGACTAAATACCTTTTCCACATTTCAGGGCCGGTGGTATCGGCGCTATGCAACAAATACGGATGCCGAGCGGTATGCGTTGCCGGCTCGCTAGTGGCAGCAACGGCCTTTGTGCTTTCCACCTTGAGCAAAAGCGTCACCATGATGATGATTACATACGGTCTTATTGGAGGTAAGCTTATATTTCTGTAAAAAAATATATTAGTATGGAAGTATAGTCTCTTTTAAGTACCAAGTTTTTTTTTTTTTATTTTCTTACTGTATAATATTAGACAAAGACAGTTACTAAGTATTTGGTAGAAAAATAAGATCAGTCAGAAAAACACATTCAAATTTTCTTTTGAACACATAATAAGGCTTCAACAAGTCCTCTATTATGCCTTATAAAAATAAAGTTATAAACGTATATAGATTAAGAAATGTCTTTAGTTTTTTGTCTGCATGTGTGAGTATACACTAGTGAGAATATTCCTTTGTTACTTACAAACGAATTTTCTCACTAGACATTTATCACTTTTAGGACTAAAATATTTATTATAAATAAACGCATTGTTAATAGTATCTAGCCCTTAAATTGTTTCGGTTGTATAGACTTAAATTAAATTAAATATATAGACTTTGAAAAACAGGAATCTATACATTATTTTATTTTTAATAATGGATGCGATATTTGCTTATTCCTTTAGCCATTCGTCATTTAAAGTAAATTTTAAATAAAGTTAGCTTGTAGGAAAACACGTAGATTTGAGTAAATGACTGCAATGCACCAATCAGTTCTCAGTCACCTTGGCTCTGTAATAACCGTCAGGTTTATATGTTGATATTAATTATGTACCTATTATTGTGATGGATGATAGAATATGTAATTTTTACTTAATATTTAAATCAATTCAAGATATTCTTGCGTCACAATATTGGTATTAGGTAAGAATTATGAACGATGTAGGAATGCGGATTAATTTCGTATCATTCAGAATCTAGCAAAATATACACGAGTTTAATTAGTAACTTAACTAGTTAACATTCAAAATGAACTTAATTCGTAGTTTAAGAAGAGTAAAGTGATTATCATTTTCATAATTTCATAATATTTCAATATTTTATTCACTTCATTCCTAAAATATGTCAAGCAAAAAAGGTTATTATTGATGAAATAACTCATATTGTATTATATTTTTTAAATTAATTTATAATATAACATACCTTCTTTCTTGCTTTGTGGAAGCCCGTTTAGGTAGGTACGCCATCATATATTCTATCGCCAGCCAGTGTAATCACAGGCACAAGGGACATAATATCAGTTGCTAAGGTTAGCGGCGCATTAGCAATCTAAGTAATTATTTTTTATGGTGTCATTTTCTATTGCGAATGTTGGGCACTTACCATCAGGATAAACTATTTCAAGTATAAGTTAATACGCATTTGAATAACTGCCGGACAATGGCTGATCATAAGGACATGTTTTGGATTGGAACTTATATACGAAATTAAGTTTATGTTCATGGGCAATAAACCGCTATCTTCGTTTATAATTCTTGTGCGCCATCACGACTTTCTTAAATTATAACTTTATATTATAGTTTTATAACAAAGGCATCATGAAGGCGGAGAGAAGATAACGACACACAGATAATTTAGCCAAAGCAATTACAATACATTAGAAGTTCACTACAACATAAAGTTTCCATAATAGCAGGTCCTTATTCTTGAATAATTTAGGGGCTATGTAAACAGATTAAGTATTCATAAAACGGAGGCGATAAAATATTCAAGTACAAAACTTAATGGAATCGTTATAATAGATGGTCAAGGGAAGGATAAACATTACTTATAATATGTTAATTCGCTCTGATGGATTTCTTGTTTAACTGCACATATCGAATGTTTTTTTTATTTCATATAAAAATAACAATACTAGAACTGCCTTCAACATACGAAAGTACGGTATTGTCTCGGTACGTATGAAGTAAGTTTCTAACTTGAAACAGAACAGTCTTGTAGACTTATTGAATGGGACTTTGTATTTTAACGAATATTATAAATGCAACAGTAAGTCAGTTGGTTGCTGTTTTACGCAGAATTTAGTATAGGAAATATAGATTTAAAACTCAAAAATATTATTTATTATTATATTATCATTTTTATTGAGATTTTGGATATCGTTGCTACGTAAATTACATTTTATAAATAAAATCGGTCATTTTTGACTCGGAGTCGCGCACTAGACGTCAACCGAAATACGTCATCTGTGAAAATTTCAACTGTCTTAACTAGCATGGTTCATGAGATACAGCCTCTGACAGACGGACAGAGAGCGAAGTCTTAGTAATAGGGCCCCATTTAACCCTTTGGGTACGGAACCCCAAAAAAGCAATGACAAATGTTTCTAGAAACGTTTACGGATAAAAATATTAAAATCCACAAAATGTTCTATATCATATATATAAATATATATGTTATTTACTGGATGTGGGAATACTCGTTTAGGTAACGTTGTAACTGTAGTGAACCTTGGATACATAATTGAATAGTCCATTTATCTGTAACAATTGAATTCCAGCAAATAAGAATTCAACGTTCGTCGATTTAATAAAATCCAAACTGCGGACAGAATCCATAAACGATTTCAACTTGTGTTCAGAAATAGAAGAAGGGCTTGTGTGAGCGAACGTGATCGTTTATATAAATGTCCGTTGGCTCGGCCTTGGCACATTGGCACATATGTAGACGACACATCGGAGACGTCCTTCTAAGAGCTTTTGGCTGTGTTTTATAGACGAAATAGAGCTATTAGAGTGCTTTACGGTACTAAATTTAGTAATAAAATTTGATATAACCTATATTTAAAACATTCAGTTGTTCCATTTTTCTTATTTTGTAATGTACTGTTTTAAACTTAATGATCATAACTAAAATTCTAATTTGTATTATTAATTCGTTTACGACAATATTTTTAAACAAACAATAATATTATGTAACTATCAGACGAAACCTAAAATTAAAACCAGCATTTTTTTTCTCAGATACTGACTGAAATTATACTATTATAAAACGAATCGTTAATTGAATTGTTTAAAAGTTCTTGTTATGAATTCCCTGAAATTGGTATCAACAGACCGACGTGTGAAAATTGGACATTTGCCAGGCAACCAGCAAACAAAGCGATATAAACACTACATATGCGACTTTTCAGAAGCCCTTTGAGAATTAGCGATGAGTTAAAAACAACGGGTTTTCCAATCCTACCCCTCCCTTTGTGAATTAATAATGCATTCACATGCAATTGTGTACTTTGGATTTTCCGAATATAAATTATGAACAAAAACTTAAGTAGTGGAATTACTAGGATTCGACGCTAATGGCATTAGTTAATGCACTACAGATTTTTAAAACCAAATAACACGTTATTTTGCAACTGACGAGTGCAGATAATTTATGTAGTCAGTGAAAAAGAGGGCACCTTGAAGACGAATGACTAACTCCCCGCACTTATTGTCTAGTCCAATTTTGTGTCTTTACACGTTTGTTCGAAGGTCGTAGAAACTTGGCCCAGTGCCAGAGATTGTAGACGATACGGCGCCTTGCCGAGCATGGTGTTATTCTGTTATCTGATAACAGCCCTTAACCGATCTGTAAACCGACCTTGTCACATTCTTTTTAATTTGTTTTTATATATGGATTATTAAAATATATTCTTTGGATGTAATGAATGGCATCTAATACACAATACATGAACTAGCTATAGTAATGTTTTAGATAAATGTACATAACACGAATAAGAGCTATTTTTTATTAACCTATTTGTATAATTTTATGATTAAATTTTTAAAATTTATCTATTATAAAAATTTTCTACCTACAGTGTAACATGTACAGGTGTACATAGATAGGTAGAAAACTATATCGTACCGATATTGACGCGCAAATTGTGCGGTGTGACCTAAATCGACTCGTATGTAAACGACTTTTGGATTAAAACGTTCTACAATTAAATCATCGATCATAGCAAAATGGATTCATAATATACATCAAAAATATATAAAACTATTTACACCTTATTTTTTTTTTCGTCAGTTGAAACGACCTATTGCTAAGAATATGAAGACCTTAACCGACGATTTGTTCTGGGCAAGCAAAATGTGCTTCATTTGTATTTAATATACAGTGGCCAGGTGCTACATTAAGGAATAATGTACCACATATTGCCCATGTGAGCTAAAACGGCATAAGCTTAATGTTAGTACCAATAATATTACGTAAAAAAGTATACATTATATTAAATAATCAATGTATGTTTATTCCATCTATTCTGATTACCAAAAGTAGGAATTATTGATATTGGCCCGTTTAGCATCAGGTCACACAATTCATCTTTGTGGTGAAAAAATATCGTTAGGCAAATGACACGCGTCGGATATAATTTCGCCGCCTGTAAAAATATATCCACTAACCTTTAATCCTACAGTTTAAAAGGAAAGTTGAGTTTTGCTCAGCTGGGCTTCATTTACTTTATTCTCATATAAAAATATAAAATTCGATAACGATAACATATTCGTCTTGATTTTGGCACTTGTTATATTGATATAAACATTTAGTAACCTTACTAGTTGGACTGTTCGTGATTTTAACATTTGTCGTATACGAAACTAAAGTATCGACTGGGTATGTTTGTTTATGAGTATAGTTTAATCATATTAGCTTTAATTCTCGATGATACCATCAGTGAGATCATCGTCAATGTCAAATCAAACATCAATAATACTTTTCGTCAAATTATTGGATTTAATAATGAGTTTCCAGTAGCGAAATTGTGCCATATACAATGTTATCCTTACTACTTAATACTGAGCGAAATATAGTGTATAACATATTTGTTTCATCTTTATCTATATATTATTTGCTTACCAAACTCAGTCGTAAAACTATATAAAGGAATTTTATATTGACATTTTGCCTTTTGAGATTCATATGCTCTTCACCTCAATCAAATGTTTATTTCGGTACAAATATTCATACTAAACAAAAATACATTGGAAAAAAAGAAACACAAGAGTTTATTTATTTGAATGACTTTATCGCGAAACAAAACAAATGGAAATCGAAAGTCACGAGCGAAACTCCTTTAAACAAAGTACATTCAATTTTCAGGTCAGGTTTCATACACAGTACGTGTTTTCGTATTGCTTCCCGGAAAGTGACGCATATTAGATTAATGCTGATGACCCCTCTGCAACACTCGCGAGTCCTTTGTTTGGTTTCGATTGGCTGCGATTTGTGGGCCGCAAACACTGACTCACACGTTATCGTACTCCAGATACTCGCTGTTTGGACGAATGCATCTGTTTAAATTGGAATAACAAATATTTCATTATGTAAATTATTTAAATATATGACTACAAATATTCTTGCTTAGGAATATTTTACATTTGTTAATATTTGTTTTAATTATACTTTATTAACATATTAGCGATGTCTTGCAGTTTCTTTTTTCATACAGTACTACTTATTGAATATCGGGAAACATTTTTTTTTTTTTATTTGCAGTAAGTCACGACATATTGCGGATATGAAACATTTTTGTTTGTTTCATTTATCACTTTATACTTCATAGTATTGTTTCATCGGAACATTTGACCAAATTACTCGATGACAAATATTGCCCGTGTCAATGGGTGACAATGATCTCATTTAGAAACATTAATATTGTTGGAACAGATCTTACAACGACACTATTAGTCTGCATCAAAAATTTGTATATTATTAATACAGAATAACGAAGTAAAGATTACCTTCACCTTAATTTTGACTGATTGTTATCTGTAGTTATCCTAATTTTTTTTCATTGTTAAAATTAACTACTACGTCTAACTGCCTACGTCTAAGTAAAATAATTTAAAGCTTATTCACTACTCTTGGATTGGCGAATAACAATTGAAATTTGAAAGAAATTGTGCGCTTACTAGATTCAAATCTAAAATTAAAATTCTTTTCATTACACACATGAACACATCGCCACCTAGGCCTTGCTTGGATTTTTTGCATTCAAACCAAGTCAATACTAACATAACAGCACCATTATCTCTTATTCCAAGGAATTATATAAAATAACAAGATTTATTACTTTCAGGTATGGGCTTTGGTATGATCTACCTACCATCTGTAGTAGCGGTAGGATATTACTTCGAAACTCGTCGCTCCTTAGCTACGGGTATAGCGGTGTGCGGTTCAGGAGTCGGAACGTTTAGTTTTGCTCCTCTAGCTGCTATACTGCTAAATGAGTTTGGTTCGTGGCAGAATGCAAATCTGCTACTTGCTGGATTGATTCTCAACTGTGCTGTATTCGGAGCTCTGATGAGACCACTCGTGTATCCAAAAGTAAGTACTAGTAGAACTAGTAGTTCCTGTGAGTACCTCCTGATCTAAGTGACGGAATAGTTACCATAAATGTTTACCAATCTAGCAAACCGTATTCGGTTTTAGTTCAAGCGGATAATCCTGTATTATATAATATCAATGCATACAAAATATGGTCATTTAATAAGTTGCTACGCAAAAATTAAAAATATTTTTTATCGTCTCATGAAAATTTGCATTTATTACTTTAAACAAAAATAATATTACGATCCTAATACGCACAGTTATCTTTGCTATCGATGTTTTATTAACTGAAATAAACAAAATATAATCATAATCCTACCGGGCTCATACACTCGCGTAAGGTTTAAAAATAGTCCGTATGTTTGTGCACGTGGCTGGGAAGTATGTATACTATTAAACCTAATAGATACTAAATAGGATTACTTGTCATGTGTGCCTTGTCGATGTCAAGATGTAAATTATTCAAGTTGAGACATAATTGTCTAAAATTAAAATAGCTAATTCTTGAGTGTATTTAAAAAAAAAAAAAAATTACAAGATACTACTGACAAGACCTAATTAATTTATGACGTATATATGTGAGATTTTGATCACAATTGATAAATTTAAATTAAACGCTCCCCAATTAGTAAATTTCAAGCTTGCGTTATAAAAGAACATAAAGAATGCGTATAAGATTATATATACGAGAAGATTAACTTGGAATTCATTTTTTATATTACATTGTTTGTTATTGACGAAAAAGGTACGAGTATAACACTACATTTCTTCTCGGCTTAACAATTAATTTGTTTTATAAAATGACGATTCGACGAAGCCTAGTGTTGAAAGCATTACCCATATAATATTCTTATCATTTTGACTTTTAACAATTTTTTACTGAAAATCGTAATTGTGTTTTCATATGCTTGTCGTGTCCTTTGTAGTAAAGATAATTCATTATTACACGCTTTACATTAGTTCTCTTAGTATCTTGTATTTAACTAAGACTATCATTGTGTAAACAAATCTAGGAGTCGATATTAGCCTACTCCTTATTATAATTCTATTTGAACCCTTGCTTTGATATAATTCGGATGAAAACGCAATAATGTATTACAATCGAGGTTGATAGTCGAACTTCTCAGTGGTTACTATTAAACTCATCACACATGAAATACATACAATATGTACATCACATTGAGATGTTTAATTTTAATATAATGAATTAGGTAGATATATTCGTGCTCAATGAATTTTAATCTAATCTCTTAGCTTATGTATCCTTGTATCTTTCGAATTCATTATTTTTATAATCCGTGCAAATTCTATTGGTCTACGAAGACCTTTTTAATCTTGTTAATGTTGCTATATCCATAAACTAGACTGCTGTTCAATATTTGTTTTGCAAACATGAATACTATATGAATTGCCTATTATTGGAGCTATGCTAAACCATTTACGTATATTTCAATAAGTGTACAAAATTTCAAATTAATCTGACGAACAATGCATCAAATCATATATAATATGATCGATTCACGATAAAATATGTATTTCATCCCTAACTAAGAGTAACTGTACAAAACATTGTTTCTAAGTGTCAATATTATGGGAAATTAAAAAAAAAAAATTGATTGGCTTGTATTGTTTAGAAATATTGGCATACGTGCCAAGATGCGAAAGTTATACAAGATCTTGATGTCATGCTTCATTGTTGTAGGTGACAAAGTCTATTGATTGCAAATAAGAATCTGTATAACTAAAAACACATCCACATAAAATAAAGAAAAAAATTTTGCAATATTAAAAAAAAAATTGAATATATATACAGGTACTTTATAAATATTCGCTATAAACCTTGGTTCGCCTGGGTCTGGGTTTTAATCTGAATTCACCGCAGTGTCAGGAATGACAAACCGTAAACTAAAAATAGAAGCTTTAATTTAGCATTCGTTCATCGCTGCATTCGATTTAGCATGAATTTCATTTGGTGTAATTAGAGATTTAGTGGGAATAGGCTTTTGTATGGCTGATTTCACTTAATTATGCGAGGCTTTCATGAATCTAGCGGTAAAGGTGGAAACTAATTAAAACCAACTTTCGCCTTTGAAAATACGCTATGCGTTTTAGCATAAATCAATACAACAGTCCCAAAGTATTCATCTTCTTCAATTTCTTATAAGAACTTAACTTTTTTATGTGTATAATGCAATTAATATTGAAAATGCGTCTGGATACTTGTTTTAAATATGAAGTGATGTAATTAACAAAAATAGAATAGTCGATTTATATTTTAATTACCACAAATTAATGAGATATTTTTTTTTCACTTTCAGACATCTGGCGAAAAACCATTGTTACAAAGAATGGCAGAAGAAAAGAGACTGCAAATGGAAAGAGGCTCAATAGGAGGCTCATACTTCGTGGTGCAGTTACCTGATGGTACTATGGAGAAGAGATTGAAGGTATAATTATTTAAAAAAATAATTCATTAATGATGGCTGGGCTGTGTTTGAATAGGTAGCATTCACATAAAATAACTATACCGACAATTTTGTAGGTCGCTGGCGCATTTGTGATTAGAGGAATAATAAATATTTCTTAAAGAACCAATGTCTATGGACAGTAATCACCACTTGTCCATTTGACAGACATCTACCTACATGACATAAAAAAATAATGTGTAATAATGTTTCTACGAGAGACAGTGAATTTAAGAGACAGAGAGACAGAGATTTTAAGATATAGAAAATAAATCATATAAGCCCTTATGTCTTTGGGTGGTGGTGATATTACTGTAGTGAACTTTTTGTTCTACTGTTTTCTTCTTTATTGTCATCGTATCTTTGAATTCACATTTAATTAAACCAATACTGTTTCAGGCGCCTTTAAACATAGATCCTGGTGTACATTCGTCCCTAAACTTAGAAGCTTTGGCAAGGGTACCCACCATCCCTAACATGCCAGGCGTACCCCCGGTACCCACTCTCCCCACCATAACTGAAGCTAAGGTCACAGATGACAATGGAGAAAAGAAGAAGGTAATATATATAATGGGTAAAGGTAATATGTATAATAGGTATGAATTACCGAATTATTGGCTCATAAGTTTATGTATATCTTACAAGGCCTTTATATACACGACATGCAATATTTTCGCCATATTCTTAAGGAATAAAAATTAATAAATTCTACACTTATTAAAGATATACTAGCTCAAATATTGAAACAAAGGGCCTATCAAGGTAAATGCATTGTAGTCGGTTGCCTACAAAGAAATAATTATACATATTAGCTTAGTAAAATTTAAAGACCCTTTAGCCCTTTTTTTAATAAATAAAACCTACTCATTTAATAGAATTAACATTTATGTTTTTGGGCTATAACCGCGATCATACTTTTACAATTTTTTTTTGGATCGTGCTAAATCACAATAATACATGTTTGTATTGTATAAAAATCTCAATATCATGTTTAAATGGACATTCAAATAACTTTTGTTCATATTTGGAACTGCAAACGTATCAGTTGAAATTTTAATATCTACAAGTTTCTGTTTGAGAGCTAGGTAGACTGGTGATTTAGCTTCAAGAAATGTTGAAAGTTTTCTTTAAATATTTATTATATTTTTCTGTATATATTACTACTTCA
Organism: Vanessa tameamea; assembly: GCF_037043105.1. Taxonomy (NCBI): domain Eukaryota; kingdom Metazoa; phylum Arthropoda; class Insecta; order Lepidoptera; family Nymphalidae; genus Vanessa; species Vanessa tameamea. The sequence continues at coordinate 8,613,506 of NC_087319.1, read as the reverse complement.
AAAGATCTCGAGCTAATACCAAGCTGTAGAAGTGATATCGCAAATGGATTTCACACTAATACCATAGCGTAAAGAACTACCAGTGGGCCAACGGATGTGCCTAGACATGTCGTGTGGGGTCCGCGGGACCAGTGCGGCAGTAGCGAGTTCATGCTGCCGTACTCGCTTGGGCCGTTCAGGAGTGTAAGAATCTAAATTAACGAGACGAGCTCATTAATGTGCTCTATAGATGTTTTATTTTAACCATTTCTTATTTTTTTATTTATACCACCACTGATAGATTTTCTTTACGCTGTGGTTATACTGCCTAAATAATAGTTTTATAATATATTCGAAATGTTCTAAAACAAATAAACCAATAGCGCGAACGTTCCAGAGCGAGAACGGCTCGGCGACGGCGCAGATGCAGGCGGCCATGTCGCGCAACGTGTCGTCGCCCGCCTTCAGCGCGCAGGCGCCCGGGCTGCCCAAGAACGGCTCCGTGCCCTTCTTCGACCGCCAGCGCAAGCACAGCTCCGCCGACAGGTCAGCCACCGATAAGAGCGACAAGCCCGCCGATAGGTACGGTTTTAGTTACGGGTGCTCCGGTGACGGTGGAGCGGTGGCGGAGGGCACTTTTGGTGGGTTTCGGAATGGTTACGGTGAGCATGCATTCGCCGATAGTCAAACGATACTAAGCTCAAATTGTCAGGGGCATATTTTCAAACTTAAATACTTAAGTGTAATATTAAGAGATATCCTCTTATAGAGAGATTTATCCTCGAAATAAATCGTAGTTTTGAGGGCGCGGGCTCCGCGTGCTTCCTTAAGATATTTATAATTTTTTCCGCACTCCTTCTCAGATACTCTTAATATTGTTCCTATTTATGACATATAAAAAACACTTCTTTAAGGCAGACAGCCTTTAAATTTTTGTGTTGTCATCTGGTTGTAGTTTTAATCAACGCAAATCATCAATACAATGTTGTACTTGTTGGTGACTTTCTAAAGTTTTGAAAAAGTTGCTAATTCTTTAGTGGAAACACGTCACTAGTTCAGCGATACAACTGTTAAAGCTTCCTTGAATTTATATATATACTCAACTCTTATATACGGTTTCGTGGATTCATATATATAATAATTCGGTATAGCAAGCAGACTTTGGAAGATGGCATATGCATGTGTTTATACAGGGTTATTTGTTTGTTGGGTTTAATGTTTATATGTTTTCTTGAGAATGTTTTATTATGTTTATATTATTCAATCTGTCTGGCTTAATGTTTATATCGTAAATCAGCTTAGTGCATTATATATTTGCTTTTATTAATACCATGTCAATTGAAAATATTCTACTCAAAACATATTCTTTAAACATTATTTCATCAAGAAAATAAAGAACTATTTTTTTTGGACATGTTATTAAATTCCCTCTTACTTATCATTTTTATTATCTACAATTTAAAATAATCATATGTTTATGATTAATTCTTACTATAGTTGGTGTGTATTTTCCTTATTTTGATTCTGCTGTTTAATTAATTAATAAATAAGCTTTAAATAGTTCTATATGTCACATTTTCAGATTTAAACCGTCCTTAGCTGCAATTAAAGCTACGTCCAAAACTTCGGTTAGCAGTCATCGGAATGATGTACGTTCTCTTTGATTGAAAAAATATTTTAAAGTTTACAATTAATTAAATTTAATTATTAATAATGTATAAAACAATCAGTAGTATATAAGAAATCTCGCTCTTACAGATGGATGCGGAAAGCGGAGTGTATAATTCCAAGTTATCGGTAGCGGCTCCACGGGAACCTTCTAGAATAGTTCGACCTCTCTCGCGGAAAGACATCTTCTACTCTGGATCAGTCATCAACCTACCGCAGTATCAAAGTCAAAAGTCCCTACAGGGCTACAGAAATTCTGTTCTGAGTTTGCCGCAGAGTAGACAAACTGGGGATCTGGACAGACAAGAACGTGAGTACCGTCGATGAGATACTTTGAAGCGCGAATGTCCCTGACTACGGAGGGTCCTGCCTAAAACGAACAAACCCAATTCCAGAGTACGACCTGTGCCCGTGCCTGTCGCTGCCCAGCTCCTTCAAGTCGGCGCTGTCGTCCATGCTGGACGTGAGCCTGCTGCGCGACCCCGCCTTCATGCTCATCGGCGTGTCCAACGTGTTCGGCATGGCCGGCCTCTACGTGCCCTTCGTGTACATCGTCGACGCCGCGCACCTCAACGTGAGCACACATACACACGCGACACACTCGAGCACACTCACATACCTCACGTACACGAACAGTGACGTCATTAATTGATTTATGTCACCACAGCGTTGAAATGCCCCACCAGCCATTATCTTATTTGAATTTATTTATTTTAAATATGTAGCCGATATGGCATACGGAATATCTCACGAAGATAATCTTCACCAATGTTCTTAATTCGTGTTTCGGTTTCACCTTGGCTCGGATATCATCTTGAGGAAACCTGTATGCGTTCGCTGAAATTTTACAATATCCACCAACTATAAATGGAACAACGTTGTGGAATAGACTTTAAACATTACCCTCAACAGGATTGATAACTTTTTAAATATACTTATATTAATAATATAGACGAACGCTCATCTGCTTTCGCTTTATATTAAAGAATAGTATTGTTCTAATGGTACATTTATTTCTAGGGAGTGGAGCAGTCGCAGGCATCGTTCCTGTTGTCAATTATTGGTATCACCAACACCATCGGTCGTATCGCGTGTGGTTGGGTCGCCGATTTCCCTTGGATGGACTCGCTGCTACTTAACAACATATGTTTAGTTATTGCTACTGTGAGTATCGATAATCTCTGCTTTACGATATAATATAGAGAATAAAAAATTGAGTTGAGGCATGGGTTACTACGTCAATGCCTATTGCTACAAGAAAACGATAAGAGATTATTTATTTTTAAGATAGTTTTATTGACATTTACAGATAGCGTCAGCAAGAAAAATTGCAATTTTTACAAAATTGTTTAATACGCTGTTGTTTCTTTTGATTTCAATTGAACTGTCGAACTTTACTATCGAATATATATTTTTTTTATATATAGATACAAAACTAAGTTCGACATACCTGTGACGTATGTTTGTTCTTTATATAAAGTCAGAGTCATAGATAAATGTCTTTTTTTTAACTTTTAAATTATATAGATTTCAGTGGCGTTAACACCATTCTGTTCTTCATACGCGTCATACGTAGCGGTCGCAATCGCCTTTGGAATAGCTATTTGTGAGTATATTGTGGTCATTTTCTATACAAATGTAATTATATCATATAGCGACATTGCTTTACATAATAATATGTTGTTTGATGGATGTTTAAATACAAAAATTTGAAATACAAAATACATTGTCCATTTTCAAAAGTAGTGTAATAATGTACTGACTATATCATTCAAATTATTTTTGTATGATAGACCACTACACATAGTAAATCATTCCAGCCGGCTACATCTCGCTCACGTCCATCATCCTGGTGGACCTGCTGGGGCTGGACAAGCTGACGAACGCGTTCGGGCTGCTGATCCTGTTCCGCGGCGCGGCGGCCATCGTGGGCTCCCCGCTGGCGGGCGCCGTGTACGACGCCACGCACAACTACGACGCCTCCTTCTACATGGCCGCCGCCTTCTTCCTCGCCGCCACGCTCACCTCCTTCGCCGCGCCCGCCTTCCGCAGGTACCCCGCTAGCCTACCCCGCCGGAACTGAAACGAGTCCAAGAAACCCAATAAGGCCAAAACTGATGTCTCCATAACTCGAATCGAAAAAATCATATAATTACACGGCCATGAACTTGGATACGTGTCAACATTGTACAGCCTCAACCCAGCTGTGGACGTGTATGACTGTTTAGGCTACTTTACCTACCAACAATGCGTTCAGTCAGTAATAACCGTTTACGACATTCCCGTAGGAAACCCGAGGAGATTCAACAGCCTCTGGACGTGCTGACGCCGATCGACGAGGACCTGGAGGAGGGCGAGGAGGAGGACCCCGACGACACGCCCATCACCATGGGCGCGCACCTCGCGTCGCGCGCGCCCGCCATCACGCGCACCGCCGCCTCGCCCGACGAGCCGCCCGCGTCCGCGCCCGCGCCCGCACCCGCTCCCGCGCAGCCGCAGCGCGAGAGCGTGCTTTGAGCTCTCCATTCCTGTTTGATCGGAGTCCCGAAATTTATGAACTCGACCCCGGTCGACATTATCAATTGTTTAATTCCGTACGGTATACCTCATTCGTTCTTCGACTATGCGAAATTTTACCCTATACAGTTTGCGAAGATAATTAATTAATCTCAGTAAATGTACATTTGTAATAATCTTCCGTACGTGTACGTCCGATACCTTAGCTATATTTAAAAGAAGACTGGTCCTGAAACCGATTTTTTCTCTTTCGTCTCTGTCGGTTGACAGCTGAAACTGTAGGGTAAATAAAAAATATATAGAATGTTATATGATTTTTTGCGCTTGCGATAGGACGTCGTCAAAAATAAACCTAGGAGATAGCGTATAATCATTTGAATATACAGCTAACAAAAGCAAAACGTGTTCTGAACTAAAGTTCTTCAGAATTTGAATGACGATCAAGATTTACAATATTTATCATGTTGAAAATTTATCGAATTGTCGCTGTCGAACGACTCAATTTATGCTGGAGTTATATGAACTTTGAGTCACACACGACAAAAATCGTCTCACCACAGTTGCCAAAAATTTTTTAAATGAATAGTAAATACAAACTGCAATTGAGCACCTATCAAGCTTTGGTGCAATGTCTATTAATAATAGGCACTTAATATATATCTTGTCAATGTCTTTAAGTCTACAGGCAGGTAATGTTTATATAATTAAGTTCGTATTATGTTGCTATACTTTAATAATTTACATTTAGTGAAAAAAGAAAACTATCTAAAAAATAAAAAAAAAAATTAAGAAGTCTCAAAATTGTCTTGAAATAAATAAAATACGATCTCATAATAAAGACAGTTTGTGGATTTCTTATTATTAAAATTGCAATAAATGAATATTTGAACTGCCATTACTAAAAAGTTAAATATTTATAAATAAGTTATTTAATTCATTTGATTAATCGTTCAAATGTTCAGTAAAAATAATATAAATTCAATACCAAAAAACATACAGTTAAAGTCTTGTAAAGTATTATTTCTGGAAAAGCAAGATAATTATAAATGGCTATTATTATACAATAAAATATAGCAGTGTAGTAATATAACGTATAGTATATTAAGATATAAGGTACTAAATGTTAATATATACAGTGAGTTAGAAATAGAGTTTATAAGTTTGATCGTTTGTTTCGAGTGTTTATAAATTCAGAAAGTTCGGCAATGATTAGTCTCCGCTACAATACAAATTAAATTAAAATATTTTACAATAATAATTATTATTATAGTGACGAAATATTTGAGTCTTAAGTGCTTTTTTATGTTTGCTTATGAGTTGTGCGATGTTTTCAAAGATGAGTATATTTTTTAATTATAATAACTATAGTACTACAAAATTATGTGATGTAATATCGTACGACATTACACCACACAGTTTAAATTATAGTCTAAATACTCGAGAGCAAAAAAATATCACCAAGCCCCAAATCCCGAATAAACATTCTTAAATCCAGTGTGCCATATATTTAAACAATAAACATCGCACATCATCTTTAAAATATATAGGTTTTAAATATAAGATAACTTTTCGTTGCGAAAGGATTATACGTAGATTTGTAAAATGTACGTTAGTTTCTTCGTTACGAAATACGCAACAGAAAAACTTATTTATATTACCTCGTTTTGATGAAAGGTCAACTCTGTATAAAGCTAATATAACGAAGAAAAATTAAGTAGTTTGTGAGTCTCCATTCGTAATAAAAATGTAGTAAAATAAAAAATATTAGATGTTAGGTAATATCAGCGGTCCGTACTCAAGAAGCAATAACAATAGAACTTATAGTCTGTACTTAGAAGATAAAATTTCAAAATATAATTAGTATTTTTTTTTTAAATTGGACAAGATTTTATTTATTTTTTCAAAATTTTGATATAATTGGTTCAAAAAATGTTATAAAATTAGAAAGAATACGAAATGTTTAATACATTGTTAATATTATACTTAATTGCACAATTGTAAATAAACACAGGTAGATGGAAAATTAAATATATATTTAAAATATGTTTCCTAATCTGTCGATATTTCCCCTAATGTCGCAAAATACTTAAATTTAGCTCACATTTTGAGTGCTTAATATTTTAACTTCTTGCAGTATTCAAAATTTTAATATGTAGCACCTAAAAATTAACGTAGAATCAAAATGGAGACTTAAAATCTAATAGTAACTAATTACTTCGCTTTACAAAGCAGTGCTCATACCTTGTATTTTATTTTTGTTGCGAATTGAGCTCGCAATGTTATTCGTATCGACAAACTATATAAGCCATTAACTGTATACAATGTTTACTCTCAATGCTTTCAACTTCCATGGCAGTGGGTGAGTACGCACACTCGTTGCCTTCAATAGTGCTGTGAAAATTGTGTAAATGTAAACATTGCCGTTTAGTGTTTGTTTCAAATGTTTTTGCTTTTTCGAGTTTTCACTAACAAAATTATAGTAAATCTTATTCGAAAATTTGTATTATTTATACCGCTATGGTGATATATGTATAAATTATCAAACTATTATTTAACATAGGTTAATGAACTTCGAGCTTGGCTTTCTTACTAACGAGAGAGGTCACTTGGAACTGAGATTCTCGGCCACTCTCAAGAACTAACAGCACTGTCAATGGTAACTAGGAATAATGAATTGCCATATTATATACATAGTGTTTTATTGCGTGTATTCTAACATATATTATATAATACGCTATTCGTCCTAAAGGTTTTACTCAATTACGAATTAGGAATTTTTCAATTTATCGTGTGCCATTGCTAAGAACAATTCATGTACATACACGCATTATAACTATAGATTATACATACATAAATATTATACATGAGTGAATGCAACGCAGTCAATTTTTTATAACCATTCGATACCAAATATCTTTCAGTGTTAAATATATTTTAAGTATGTATTTGTCAGTTTATAAGCTTGACTATTATGTATTGTCTTGCTAAACTGTAGTTTACTTAATAAAATATGTAAAGAATTGTATAAAAAGTTCCAAAAGCGGCAGGCAAATATAAAATATTGTACGTCGTCGTTACTGGCGAGTGTAAAAAGGCATTGAAGGCACGCCTCAGTGGATCGTATACCTAACCTTGTACTGGGTATTAGAAAAAATCTATAAATAAATTATATACATTTATTTGTATAAACAATTTTAATTTTATTTTTATTCGTTATCCATTTTCTTGTACCCAGTACCGATATACATATTTATATATTTTGTTAAACATATTTTTATGTCAATATATTGCATAATTTAGCCGTTAAGTCTAATTAGAATTAGAGAAGAAAACTAGGCACTAGATTTATATAGGATAACAAATTATGTGATAAAAATGCTTAATGAAACGAAAAATATATATTTCTTTTATAACGAGCCTGTAATATTATGTAGATAATTAATGAAATGTAATGATTTTTAATGAATAAGTTTTAAAGTGAACCATGTAATTGTATAAATTGTATTAAATATTCAAAAGGTTATTAAGTAACGTTAACTGTTGTTATAGCTTTATGTAAAAAACCAAAAGTGTTATTATGTTTTTAAGAGTGACAAACTATTTAGGAAAGTGGTAGTAATGAAATGGCGTTTTTTAAATAAGGATATATAATTGTTACAGATGGAACTGTATGGATATAAAATAGTAAATAAAATAAAATGTATGTATTGAATTTATTTGAAGTATTTCGTTCTGAAACACCAATTATAAATAATTGTTATAATATAAAATGGTACAATTTTGTTTTTAGCGCTAGCTTTGCAGTTAGCGTAATTGGCTCAAAATATTGAATTTTTATTATATTCTATTCAGTATTGGCTCAAAATATTTTTTATGCGATCTTAAGATGTTCACATTTATGTCTTGCATGAATTACATGAAAAAAAAAAAAGCGATTTAATTAATCACTTCAAAAACCAAACCCAATATAAAAAAAAGAAAATACTTTTTGTTAAATACGTTGTTTATTTTGAGTGTCTGATTTTGAATAAATCATAATGCAAGATTAATTTGTAAACAACTTAGTTCGGCTTTGAAATAATAATGCTTGTAAGAGAATGGCTCAGCGCTTTGCACACGGTACAAGTCCTAGCTGTTGCTAATGTTGTCCACCGAATGTTTTGTAAATAACAGATTCATTAAATGATAATGATGACTTATAATGTGGTTTTATTTGCAATTGCTTGTGATATATATACGTACTTTTTTAACTATCTGTCGAGCTTATTTTCTATTTAAGTTTTAGTTTTCTTGGAAAAATAAATATTTATTATATTTATCCGTCTTTTTGATTTAAAATAAGATGATCAAATAGTTAGATTTAGGTTTAACTAATGAGAAATCAAGTCAAAAATACATTTGTTCTTCTTCTATCTTTATTCGTTTACGCAGTACCTATTATGCTGTAATTTCCAAAGATTCCATCTAAGTAAATTAATTACAATCTCTTATCAGTTGTTTGTCGGAATGGTTTGATTTTATTTTCATTTTATAAGAGCCAACAACAAAAATAAAATGATTTTAGTATGAAAAATTTATTGATTATAGGATCTGAGAGTACACGTATCACAAATGTGCAATTCATTAAAAATATTTATTTTTTGTTCTAATAATAATAATAATGGTCTAAAGCGATTCGAATCACGCCGAAAAGACCAAGGCCTACGGGGATAATACTTGAAGCGAGACCTAATGGTCAATAAGGACTCCCTCCCGCGATTATTAAAAAAAAAAAACTTGGCATTTTCATCTTTTTGAATTTAGAATTCGAAAACAATAGAATGTTTTCAGATTGGTCGAATAGTTTTATTGTAACGTCTACTTAAAGGTGACAAGTCGGTTAATAAAATGGAAATATGTAAGGAAAATTTGCGTGCGTTAATTTTCTAAAACTTTCGAAGGGGATTATCGCGACTACAGTGCTTTGAGGTGATCTTCTGAGTTTAGTGATGTGGCACCATGTCTTAGGACTGTAGAACGTTGGTATTTAGAATTTCAACGTGGGCACACCAGCCTCAGTGATAAACCACGTGAAGATCGTCCAAAAACCACCATGACGCAAGAGAATATCGAAGCCGTGCGGCAACTAATCCTCGAAGATCGTCAAGTAACATACCGTGAAACAGAGGCATCCGTGGGCATTTCAGGAACCACTGTACACAAAATCCTGCAAGGAGAACTTAGCGAAAGAAAATTGATCTCTCGTTGAATACCACATTTGCTTAGCGACGACAAAATAGCGACCTGCAGCCAATACCTGTATGATCTACTCCACCTGGATGACGCCGTGACCAGATTTCGGCCACTGTGGCCAATCTCAAAGACTAGACTACATTGTGAGAGATATCTGTTATAGCACTCTAGATAAATAAGCGCGCAGTCACCCTCCATTTCTCTATTCCCTTACTTGTATAATTCGATGTGCAGAAAAACCAACCAGAAATTAAGTGCAGGGCCAAGAGGCTTTTCAAGGCATTGGAGTGTTACCATTGACAACTTGTTAACCTCCAGCTACTTCCGACAATTTCTGGACCGTCCAATAAAATGTTTTCTTCGAAATCAAGATTTTAAACCAGGGTTTCAAAATCTGCAGTCCTATAAGCTATACATTATACCAACGAGGTTAGGGGGTTTTTAAATAACTATATCTAAAGATGCAGGAATTATAGATTATAGCTACACTAGTACAATTGACTTCTTAAAAGGAATGCTTAGCAAACATAAGCGGCCGTATAAAGCAAATAAATAAAAAGCGCGGTCATTAGAAAAACAATCAATCATACTTTTTGTGAACAGTAGTTGCTTACATTTAATTTCTGATTACTATCAGAAACTTTCAATACGAGTTATGCAGTATATGTTAATTTATTAAAATTCTACCATAAGCGTAGACATGACATGATTAATTAAATGCTTATTGATTTTCTGTCCTTATTGCAAGAGGCGGACACTTAAGCGCATGTACCCCATACTTAGCAATATTTATTAGGAACTCGTCTGGCGAATGGCGCCGCAATAACATACCAAGCTATTGGGGAAACCGGGCCCAAGTAACTTTTTTATATTTTTATATAGAGTAAATTAATAATGTTATTTGCAAAGCTTCCTATCCTGTATATTATATAAATATATTATAATGTTTTCCTTAGCCCGTTTTTCCTGTAGACTTACGTTTCTAAGCGATAGCCATAGTCTTGCGATAATTGATATCGTTTTAAATGAATTAATATGTGCATTTTAAGATTATAATAATTTCATAATTAAATATAGTTAAAATTTTGAGGTTGCGTGATTATTTATTATGAAAAAGTACCGCAAATTGTACATGGCAGGTAGGTAGGTATGTATCCCGACCTCTTCGCAATGTTGTAGTACTTGAGCAGCAGCGTGAGGTCAGGAATTATCTTGCATTAGAGTAAAAATTTTGCCTAATAATCCCATGTAAGGTACAATGTTAGCTTCAAAAATCTTTCTTATATACCGATATGCTGTCATACCTCCGCTGTTACCGTTTTGACGAGCCATATCGATGAATACAAGTTACGTTCCAGACCAGACTATTAAAAATCGAACTAAGAGCTTATTTGAAATTCGCAACAAACAACCGAAATTAATAAACAATCGAATCTAAAACTTTTAAATAAAAAAAAATATATATATTCCCCAAAAATAAAGTGCGCTCCTACCCAAACGACAATTGACAGGCTTGTAACAATATTTTTAAACAATAAAAAAAATGCTCACAATCTGTGAGAATATATAGCTGACACCAAGACACCGAATTGATAACCTCCTTCTTGTTTGAAGTCAGATAAAATTAAGTCTGCCTTCAACTAGTATAAAATATAGCAAAATTTTACCACTCATATGGTATTAATATTTCCATCATCCCATGACAACTATTTGAAATGATAATTTTTCGTATTTTTTTATTAATGCAGGTAGGCATACAATGTAGATTATATTATTTTTATAACTGTATTATATTAGGACTGTTTTATATTCAAGGGATTTTTTATTACTTCCATTCAATAGGAAAATCACAATTACTAGTAATATGTCAAAAAGTATCTTTAACATATAAAAATATTAAAATTAACCTCCCAGATTTCGGCTACGGCGGCGGTCATTATCTACAGAGTCAATACCTAGTGCAATAAAGTCATGACTTGCTGTAGCGCGATCTCGCACTAATGCCGGTATGCGTTCCCCATTAAAACGAATGCTTAATGCATATAACAAGAAGTTTTATAATTTAGGCATTTTCACTAACTGTAGTAGCGCTTATACAAGACAGGTTATTGATATATTAAATGAACAACAGTAATTCCAAGTTATAACTTAAATACGGACATACGCTTATACACGCATCATTCTAGTTTGGACGCTTGGTGTTCCACTATTATAATAATAATCATATTAAACATGCATAAATAAGTAGTAGACATATGTGTATTTAAAAATATGTGTATATATGTATATGTGTTTATTTGTATATTGAACAAAATTGTTATATTTAATTTTTTTTTCTTCTCTTTTTAAATAAATAAATAAATAAATGACAGTCAGGTGAAAATGTATTATTAAAGAACAATTTTCTAAAAACAGCTTTGTATTTTTATTTTTGTTAGTCACTAATGCGTATTGTAAAAACATTCAGTACCAGCACAACAGTAACACAACATTAAACACGTTGCGACTGTAAAATTAATAAAATATTATTAAAATGTCAATTATTCAGACGATAAGTAGACCCAAGTATCTACGTTCTACATTAAATGTACTAATGATATGCTTAATTTTTGACAGCTATTTGGTGAGTGATTTATTTCCTGATTTATTGAAATTAATTTAACCAATTTTAAGAAACCGGCTTTAAAAGCAATGCTAGAAATGTGGTCATTCTTCGATACTTTACCGAGTATGTAGGACAAATCACAGGATTCGATTATTCGTGTATTCTGGGATTTACCTCAAGTATTTCAAACATAATGTTATTATATTGCTTGAATATTGAGCTGTTCCAAAACGGGCGCTACACAAAGATAGGTTTTAGATACTTTTTACCGATATCGTAATGTATGTTGATTATAACTAATTGTATTTTATAATGGATATGAAAAATACGAAATTTGACTACGTAAATAATGCATTATTACTGGTATAAATAACAAGAATCATAATACAACAGCGAACCTACATACATGACAAAAACATATGACAGGTGTTCAATAATATCGGTCGAGTAAACTTGTGCACCAATGTCATAGTCATCGGCGTTGTATTATTTATTATTATTAATATAATATCCACCAAGGACACATATCCACAGAGCAATATCGCTACATTATTGAAGGTACCTGGAGGTACTGAGTAATAGTAAAGCTATCTCATTTTATATAACGACCTTTTATAGTTTAACAATACTCCACATAGCAGTTATTATAAAATAAATAGAAGATTATAATTTAGTACAAATTATAGTCAATAAACCCGAAATTAACTTTTATTTTTATTATTGAAGTAAAGTTTTTAACGCGATTTTTTTTTTTTAAATTCAACCTTAAGTATATTATTTGTTTCAATATATTATGCTGTAAGTAATTAGTTTTATCTTAAATATTGGACTTTCTCGGCTCAGAATAATCGTATGTATCCTTTGATATATATGTCATATACATAATTTGTGGCTGTAAGTTTTCTATAAAAAAAGTTAATCATAAAGTAAAACATTTAATCTAAATTTATTAGAAGTAATAAAATGCTGAAGTAAACAGTCCAAAAGATAGTTCAGATCAGCTGGTGCAGTGTAGGATGCCCTTCAGCTGTATAACCTCTAAAATGTCACAATTAGATGAGAAAGCCTATATCTAGCAATTGGCTATGGAAAGCTGATAAGACAGATGTATTAAAAGTGTACCAAGAATATATAAGATTTATAAAATGTTACTTTACTTTTACGAATTTATTCCAAAAAAAAAGGAAACTAGAGTTATCCGTTTTTCTACTGTAATTGTTTAGAGCTTATCAATGTTCTAAATGTACGGCAGTTGCAGTCTTTAATATAAAATAAACGTGTTTTTATTCCAAAACTGTCGTACTTTCTAAATCAATCTTTCGATCAATTGTTAATGCCTTCATTTGTTTTCTAAGCTTACTGTTTTATCACAATTGACCTTAGTAAATTAATGTTCAAATGTCTGCTGTAACAGGTTAATTTATTACGTCAGTAGTTCAACACTTTCAATTATTTCTAACAAACACTAAGGACAGTTTATTCTCGGAATGCTTAGTAAGTTACTTCGTAGTTAGTTTTTTTTTCCGATTGTGTTGCCTTGTACATTGAATTTTCTGCGCAGATATTGTCACAGATAAGAACGTTACAAAAAATGTAATAGCTTGAAAATTAGTAGCGATTATAGCATACTATGGTATCAAATTTTATGTTATTTAAGTAATTAAAAGTATATATTTTTTATCAATAAACTAGTAATTAATATAATTGAGTATAATTATTTACTTTAAATAAACGGTATAAAGTTATTTCCTTGTAAGATTAAAAATATTTAAATTGGGATATAACCTAAACGTCAAGAATTTAAGAAGCAATGTTTTGAGCTCATGTTAAGAGCTACATGGCTAAAAACGGAAGATCTTTGCGAATAAAGATTGTTGTGTGATCGTTCAAATTTACATACCACAGACCAAGCCAATTCCAGTTTATTATAATTATTATGACACAAAAGGTATCAGAAAGATGGAATCACTGGACAACAGTTCCTCGTTATAAGACTTGAACAGTTCCTCACAACGGATAGGTCTGACGACGAAATAATAATAGCAGTTGTTGTTAGTGATCTGCTTGGATAAGGCGAACTTCAAAAAAGAGTTTATCGTTGAATTGAATTCGGCTGTACAGCGTTCGAGTAATTAAAACATCTTAAGTTCAAGGGGGAGGCATTAGCAGCCAGTTTAGCGTAGGCCTTCGATCGCGTAAGGCACGAAGTGCTTCTTTCAAAGCTTCCCTCTTATGTGCTCCCCAGAAAATAATACAATAATACAATAATTTTTGACAGATCGGAGCATCAAGGTGGTTATCTACGGTGCATGCTCTGACTTAAAGTTCGTCAATTCTAGTATTTTTGTTACAACATCAGCAACATTTACTGCTATGCAAAAGGCAGTACCGTACCTACCTAATACACCGCCGGTGTATTAGGTGCCTAATATTATCGGTAACACGTTAAGAAATACAAACTTGTGTCTGAAATCGAGTCTTCGGGCCGGCTAAACCTAGTCCAATTCAACCCCTAAAAGACCCAAGTTTGCGCTTTAACCGCTAAAAAATCATCATTTGTTGTATCTCCACGATTTAAGAACATTCATATTGCTGTCACAGCTAATATCGGAATACTTGGCGTTGATGTTTCGAACCTCGTTCAGTTCCGCGGTCAATTGGAAGGTAAAGCCAAATTGTAATCTGAAGTAATTTTTTTATAATTATTTGTTTATTACCAGTGATAATAATCGAATGTAAAACTAATTTTAAAATCAATTCTCCACAGATTTCAGTAAACGATCCGAAGTAAAATACTCGATTAGCATGCTAACGGCAAAGAGCAGACCACGTAATTCGAAGCAAGAATAACCCATGGGGATGAAAATTTACGTATACTGACGATGATGATCATTCACTGGATACACAGAGGACGACAGAGATTAAAAAGGCACCAATTAGGAGAGATCTACGTTCAGATTCATTAGACAAAGGAAAGGAAAGGAAGAATAAACTAAAAAAAAAGTAACTGGAAAATATATGCATCAATAGAAAATGAACTACCCATATTACTTCTAGATTCGTAAAAAATACTACTTTAAAGGCAGGGTTATACAAGGGACTAGATGGGTAGGTTGGTGCAATTTAAATATGAAATGCCGAAATATTTAATTAGCCGCTGAACTTGAATACAACCGCTCGTTCTATGTACCTTTAATTTGAACAAAAACCAAAGAAGGATTTGGAAGAAAGAAAAAATAGTAATGAGCTAATAGAGGTCTGATATTGGAAAAATATTTATTAATATCTTTAAAGCGGAGTCTCTCAAAAGGTATATGAAATACCTAATCCATATATTTATATTTCATAATTATTTCCAAAAGAAATACTGGGCTAAATAAACGGAGAGAACTGAAAATACCATTGAAGAAAGCGGGATACAGATTTGACTTATAAACCATCGATCACATATAATCGGAAAAATAAAATGAATATGGAAAAAAATCACTTGACATTTATAGAATAAACTAAAGCTTTCGACGGATATCCCCAAGTGTATCTGGATATCTGTCTTGTTGAATAACAGATAAGCCATAAATTACATAGCATGTAGTAGAAACTTCTAATAGGGCAGGAAATGGAGAGTATGTGTATGAGTATGAGAAACATATATAAGAGTACAACTTTAAATATTCACAGGTATATAGTTTGTTTCGTGAGCTATACTGGGAGAATTAATAAATAAAAGATTTTCACTTTTCAAGTAATACACGGTACTTTAAATGAAAACTCCAAAAAGTTTCAATAATTAAAGTGCAAATGACATAGAAGGGAAAACATTGGAGTTTGTAATTGAACGCACTTAGCTCGATCCAGGTATCATCCACGAGGAACAGACATCAAAAGCAAAACTATTCGAGCCAAAGCTAAAGTAATCGACATTTTAAAACTAAAAAAGACATAAAAAACCAGGCACATATTTGTCCGTTTTCTTTCGCATTAAGTAAAAGCAAAAGATGAGGTAAAAAGCATTTAATTAAAATGATATCAGACACCTATTTCTGAGGAAAATTCTTCGATAGACTTCAATAGAGAGAACTGAAGAAGGCCTAAGGACAATAACAGTTGCTTTGAATAAAGAGATACCATTATAAAAATCAAATAATCAATAAATTATTAACCTGAAGTCTCATAAATATAGGCCGTTTTTTAATATATAAGTGTAAAACACTCTGATATAACTTTCAATTCTTAAATTATGGCCTTTTTAAGAATAGATGTAATTAAGCAATGTACTAAGTTTTATGTTCTGAGGGTGGCATTTTCTTGAAGAAAAAACCCTCTTTGAAATAAATGACTTTCAACTCTATATTGTTTCATTGAAAATGACCTGTGAAATATTTTCATCAAATTATACAAGAATCTTAGGTAATTTAACTTTCTTAATTACACCTATTCAATAAGGCATTTTCAAAAATAGGCTGTCATACTTTAAATTCCAAAGAATGAATATAACAGAATAGCAAATTAAAATTGTAACCTTCTTTACAATATGTCATACATTAATAATTGTTAAAGAATTGAGATCTTAACGATCTTAAGTCTATTATGATAAGTGATAATACTTTTGACTATTAAGATTTTAAAACAGTCTTTAAATGAGAGGTAAACTTATACACCAACACATTTCAATAGCAGTCATTTTTTATTTTAAACATAAAAAATTTAAAGAATGAATCAAAAATATAATGATTATGGTACGACTCGTATGGGCTTAAAGTAAGTAATAAAAAATCAAACAATGTTAAACTACTAATAATATACGTGTAACTAATAATATATTTTAAGATTCACAACAACGATAGACAACATTCAGGCACTTTACTTTAATTTCAAATAAAGAATGCAAAAGAAAACAAATTCTTAATGCGTACGACATTAAAATTTTGTTGTCGTACAGTTATACGCATATTCACGAGGTCACTAGTGATGTACGTCCCTTTTCCACTTATCGATAGTCCGTGGCTGCATACAAGGTCGTTGACCGTTGTGTCTGGTGCAAGCGGCGCTAAAATTACATCAGCCGGCCTTGCTCGACACGGAACAATGGCGGTGCTGTGCCGTAACGCCTCGCTACAAACGTAGTCGCCGGTAATAATAACATTATTAGATAAATTACAACTGAAATGTTTTTATTTAACAAAAAGTTCGCTTGAAATTCTATTTTATACAAGCAAGTACAATACCACGTTTAAATTCCTTTATATTAAAATGTTATATTTATATTCGTTAAATTTTATGTTATTTCCTAATTTTATGCTTATTAAGTATGGTCACCCTAATGGCATTGAGAACTAACTAAATTCACAGAGTCTGTTTTTTATTTATTGTTACTTTAATAACTTATTAAAAATATAGTTCTATATAAGAATAGTAGCGTTAGCTTTCTGTACATGTATGTCATGTTAATATAAAAAAACATAAATCACAGTAAAAAAAACTACAAAACAAAACATACTTCATTTTCTTGTCGAAAATCCTGATTACAAAATATTAAAAGAAATATTTTTTTTAAATATAAATTACAGAAAGACCTGCAATTACCTGTAATTAATACTTACGTATTATATAATGTTATATGGCAAAACCCTCCTTGATAGATTGCTATATAAAATTGGAATTCCCAGAAACATTTGAGTTCTCAAAATATGTCTATAGAAATAGTTGTAGTATAGACATTTTATACCAAGAACTTCTAATAAAATATTGAGAATGTTGTCACTTATAAATTAGTGTCTTATTGAACTATTTATACTTAATATTAAAGAGTACTTCAGTAGAGACCATTATTTATTTATGTTGAGTAAAAACCTCTAGAAAGGTACTGAGTTCTTGGGGGGGGGGGGGGGGGCTTTTTATGTGGGATTCACACTAAAACCACAGCGATGTCGGTTTTCGGATCCGAGAGGTCAAGTAATATATACTAATCAATCAAGAGATATAGAGATATACAATGTTACTACATTTTACTAATTTATTTATTCCAAACAAATCGTGAAATAACTTCCAAAATTGTGAACTATTTTTTTTTTAAGTTTAAACGGAAGTTGTCAGACACTTATTAAAGTCAAATTGCTCCTTTGGTCCAATCGTATCTGGGAAAAGTATTTGTACTTTTACATTTGTACAGTAATTATATTCATGGACAAAAAAATATATTATTAAAAATAAAAAATCCAAGGTCCAACTTCAACAATAATAGACGAATATGTGAATCGTTCATTCGCTGCAATTTTTCGCGGTAGCTTTGGCTCATAGCAATGTTTCCCTGATGTGAGACGGGGCCAGCATGTTAACGCATGTATCGTCCTATACTAGGGCCTATCCTCGTACCCAGGGAATCAGTGTCAGTCCATATGTCCCTTTCCATCATCATGACTAATTCGAACAGGAACCTCGGTGGTGGCAAGAGCCGTTTTTATTGTATTATTAAGATAATTTAATTACTAAAAGTAACAGAAATATGTTATAATTTATTAACAAGCTTAAACTAAACAAAAACAAAAAATTAAAGAATATGTAAATAAATTAATAATAATAAAAATAAACTAAATCAAATAAAACTATACAGAAAAAATATAAATTTAAAAAAAAAAAAACGTCGTCCCAAAGATGTTTGGCATTGTATTCAGGATACTAGCACTATTATCTCTCTGAACTGCAAGGCTGAGTCATTGAGCTAAGTAAGCGCAAGCTCGAGGGTCACCAGAAGTATGGACTAGTTTCTTAGAAAGGTATTTTAATATTTTTTTACTATCAGACTTATGTTTTAAAACTCAGCCCCGTAATTTTATACTCATTGAATAAAAGTGTATAAAGATATACGTATCGTGGCGCTTGAGTATTTGTGCAGCTTGAACGGCTTTGCCGGCTTTAGGGGATGTGCTCTGGACAAGTGTGTGAAGATCAGCGTGTCTACGCAAGTATCATCCCACAAAACGACAAGTTGCATCTGAGGTACACTTGGACAGAAGTAACTCGTGTCTAGTCTTTGATATCCTGTGTCTGAGGAAAAGGCTTCATCAGGGCATGCAACACTACGAGCTGTCTTAGCCTCCGCAAGATACTTCAAGAAGTCGATTTCAACACGCTAGTTGCAATTATCGCATTGATTTGTATTTTTGGAAATGTAATTCAAAATAACTATGCAATACATCATTTGATACTATCGAGTTGGTCTAACGAAAGAGCACCAGATGAATAGTGTACACCTGATACTCCTTCACTAGATCTCTTCAGTGGCAGTAGTAATAGTAATAGTATGCCACTTGAGTAGCTATTAACTCGTCAATTTATTTTAATTTTTTTTTTATTTCCAAGGCTAATATTAAATAATTTCATTGTATTTAATATATTACGTATATTTTGTGCTAAAAGATTATTTGATATCTTGATCTTAATTTGATTACTACGTTATTATTAACTAACTAAATTTTACTTTTTTAAATTATTCCTCGAATGTATAGTCGAAAGTCGTCTATATTTTTATTTTATATTTGTGCATATTTAATACACTATACAAGAATAGATCTCTTATATAGTTTGTTTTTATTGTAATAAAAAAGGTTTTATAGTCACTTATAAATTATATAATATAGATAGTATGAAAAATGTTTTCGTAATAAGTTATTAGCACTTGACTGAACCTTTTTAGTTATTGCAACAGAGAATGAAGATGCATACCAAGCGTAGTATGTCGTATATAAATAAACAAAATGCCACGATCCACGATGCCAAGTCGCGTGCATATCATACTCCGCGCGATATAAAGTATATTTTTTGACGAGACAAATGAGACACGCATTCCATTGAACATCTCGTATTTAAAACATGTGGAGACTTCAGCACTAACAGTAATGGAAGACACAAGAAAACAAATTGTCTAATCTTGTGTGACTAATTAAATATAAAATAGTACCCTTGCACAAGCTCAGTACTTAAAATAAAATATTCAAATGGATTTTTTTATGTAACATTGACATTTTTAATTCTTATAAAAATAAAGATGAATTCAAATCATTTACGATAAGAATTAGACTAAATTAAATAAATTTTGATTACTATAAGATATATATATTATAGGTATCATAAATCATATTATGTACCTATGTTATTAAATTTTATTTTCAATGACATGAATCGAATGTATCCTTTAAATGTGTTCATTAACAACAATTATATAAAAGTTTCATAATATGTTTTCGCAATA